>NW_006199485.1:736582-751324 GCF_000334495.1 Tupaia belangeri chinensis
TCCGCTGGCCCCGCCAGCCCCTCCTCTTTCTAGTCTCATCTCCTCTTGCTCCCATATGAAGCGGCCAGACTGAACTACACCTCACTTTCAAAAGACACTAGTGTTTCCTCAGCTCTGAAGCCCTGTTTGTGGCATCTGTTCAGTGTGGTATGCCTGTCTTCTTCATCTACTGAAATCCCACTGGCCCTTCATAATGAACAGAATAGGCATATAATATAAAGCTTATTATGTGCCATACATATGTATTATTAGTATATTTCATTTCATAATGATCCTATAAAGAAGGTACCTTTATTATCTCCATTTTATAGATGGCAAAAGGAGATCCAGAGAGGTTAGGGAACTTTCCAAGGTCACTCAGCTAGCAAGTGGCAGCGTGGGCACTCAGATTCGAACAAATAAGGTACATCACGGTCCTGCTTCCTGGGTAAAGCTGTCTCCCCCTATCTGTGCAGCCTCTTCTTCCCTGAGGTTGGCAGCACCCCTCCTTTTACGGCACTGGCTGATTTGGCCTGGAGGTGAAGACGCACAGCCCTCTGTTCTTCCAAGAAGCCCACACCCCAGGACAGTCCAGTCCTCTCTATATCTTACACGGCTCAGGCCAGAGTTTACACGGAGCAGGCATTCGTTCAAGCGGGTTGATTCGACCTGGCTACAGAGTGGGGACCCAAAAGGCACTGCCCCCAAAATAGTACTTTCCTGGCCTGGTCCTGAGGGGCAGAAAGGGGCATGGCAAGGTACGCGTGAGAGCTAAGTGCAAGCTCGAAAGGAAGAGAGACTCGATTGGAATCCCGTACTTGTCCCCATTCAGCTGTGGAAACTTAGGAGGAGACTTAGCCTTGGTTTTCTCTCCTGCAAAATGTCAATAATAAGAATAAGATGGAGATGATTAGAACTGAATGAAACCATTCATCTCAAACAGCAGGCGTTGCTCCCAGCACAGTTCAGAGCCCAGAGAGCGTCAGCTGTTACTGCCATTGGGCTCACCCGAGTCAGAGGCTGCGGTCCATCTCCTCAGCCCTGGGCCCCTGGGCCTGGAGTCTTTACACTTCTACTTACTCACCCGGGACATCGGCTATCTAAAATTCATCTCCCAGGATTACGTGTGTGTTGTGGGGCAGACGGAATGTTTAACGAAATAACAGAAGGGCTAGAACAGAACAGACATTCAATATGTTAAAGTCATTATTATTTTCAATTAATATAAACGTCACCCAAAGCTGTGGATTTTTATTTTTTCCAGAACACCATCATGATGGTCTTGACCCCTGAAATCAACAACTATGCAAACAAACAATGTCTGCTGTGCACCCCATCCCCGCAGCAGACACTGAGGAGAAAGGGGAATGATGCCTCCGGTCTGGCCTCCAGGGAGTGCTCACTTTAGTGGGGGTAGGGGGTCCCGAGCAGAACCCCAGGAGCCCAGCTGGAAGAGCTGCTGCCTGCCTGGTTCTGTGACCCCTCTGATCTACTGGATGTGCCATGAGGGTGCGAGCAAGCACTCTGGGGAAACTGCTGCCTGGAGGAGGTGTCCATATGATCAATGAGGCCATTTTAGGAGACCCCTGCCCTGAGACCTGAGGCTGTCACTACAACCCTTAGGTAAGGAGATAGTTTTAGAAATGCTCCACTATGGAAGGACCTTGAAGCAAGGAAGTTGCTCTTAGAAATTGTCTCCACACCAGTAACTACTGTGGGTTATGTTCTTTAAGGCAGTAAGGTCCTAACCTAGGGTTATGGAGACAAACTTGAGGAGGCTAACGGCCAGCAAGACTCTAAAATATACACAAGACCTTAAATAAATGTAAGCAGGGGTATGCACTAGGTAGAGGTTCAAAAATTCGGTCTTTGTCAGAAAAAACTCACTGCTAGCTGCAGTAACAAATACAAACCTGTCCACGTCGATGGTTCTATTCAACACGTCCCGGTCCATGCAGGCCTGTAGGGAGCAGGCAATGAAGGGCAGCGTTTGGCCGGCAGGGGCTCCACCACTTCACATGTGGCTCCCCAGATCACCCTGAGCATTGACACTGGTGGATGAAGGAGAAAACAAACAAAAAGGATCTACAAGAAAACTTAAGGGCTAAGTCCAGAAGTAGCACGTATTCTTCCTGCTCACATTCCATTGGCCTGAACTCAGTCACGTGGGCCCTGCTAACCCCAAAGGAGGATGGGAAATGTAGTGCTCCTGTGTACCCAAGAGGGAAAGAAACCTGGTCTGGAGAACCTATTGCACAGACTTGCAAATAGGCTTATGCAAACAAAACATTAATACTGGCAGTGAGGTGAAAAAGAAAAAGCACCATATTTGGCGTTTTGGTTTTGTTTGTTTGTTTGTTTGTTTGTTTTAAGATAAAGTCTCGCTTATGTCGCGATCATGTCTCAGCCTCCCAAGTAGCTGGGACTATGAGTGTGCACCACTAGCCAAGCTTAGAAGGTGGGCTGGGAATCTAACCCAGGCCACCATGTGGCCTCAGCCTCCTGAGTAGCAGCATCTCCTAGCAAATGCTTCCACAACTTGGACCCCATTTGCTTTATATACATTGTGCATTAGATTCTTCCTATTGGTAATAGGTTTTTAATTTTATATCCATTTTGCAGTTACGGGAACTGAAGCATAGAAGACCAAGTCACTTATTCAGGTTAGGTAAAGAACCAGGAATGCACTTCCAGCTAGACTCTTGTCAACATAGCTTTAAAAGCACTCGGTTTTATAACTTATGGGTGTTACGGATTTGAGTGGGAAAGCAAACACGAGTGGAGAAGATCATTTTAGGCTTGTGTTTTGGGGTCAGCTAACATTACTTCCCACTTAATGATCACTCGGACTGAAGACCAGTCCTCAACACGGGGTATCCCCCTTCTCAGTCTGTGTGAGCCTCGGGAATCCACTTTCTTCATTTTTGTCTCATCCACATTCACTTACTACTCACTGCATGAAGCATTTACAACCATGCATTTACAAATTTGTACTTCACTGGGGCCAGCAGGGCCTAGCTGCTGGAGGCATTGGTGATTGAGGTGCTGGACTCCCACATGGCTAACTGTGGTTCAAGTCCTGGAGCTGGCAGCTTGCTTTCTCACTGTCCCTTTTCTTCTTTCTGTCTCTCTCTGGTGAGCACACATGCCCTTAGCAAATTTTAAATAATAATAAATAAAATGAAATAATTCTTTTTTAAAAATTGTACTTTATTATGTGCCTACAGTAATTCAGAATAAATAAAAACGATTATGCCAGATTTACATTGCTGTGTTGTGGTGTGTCTTGTCACTCTCTGAAGTTTATCTTTTTGTATGGACAGAACCACATTGTTCTAGTGTGGTGTCACGTATCTATTTTTTTAAAGAATTGTTTGTTTAATTTTATTTGTTATTATTGCTATTTTTAAAATTTTGGCCAGAGAAACAAGAGAGAGAGAAAAGGAAAGTGAGAAACCAAGCCACCAGGTCCAGGACTCGAACCATAGTTGGCCATATGGGAGTCCAACACCTTCACCACCACACTATCTGCTTTCCCCATACATGATATCTATTGAAAAATACATAACTCATGGTGCCATGACACACCACAAAACATCTGCCTCATTCACTTAAGTGAGGATTATCTGTATTGCATAACTGACTCCTCCTAATAATCCCAGGAGATACAACCAGCTATTAACTCACCTTTATGGGTAAAGAAATTGAGGCACATAGAAATTATATAATTGGCCCAAGGCCCCACAGCTAGGGGGAAATGAGGTCTCCATCCCAGTGGTGACTCCAGTCTATAGGCATCGCTCCTTCGCACTCATGTACTTGTTCAGCACAGAGTTGCTGTTGGTCACCCCATGAGTTGGAGTCAAGAAGAGATGTGTCTCCCTCATCCTCACGTCCCACCATGCAGCCCAGGCCTGCCCCTTTGGAAGCCACGGTCTGGGAGAGGAATCCTCAGAGCATGTCAACATATCAGTAAAGTCACAGCCACTTGGATCTGGGGAACACCACGCCACAACCCATCAGCCCATTTACGCGGGCCCTGCAAGCCCACAGCAGCTGATATTCTCTTTGTATCTTCAGTCAATTCACCCAGTGGCTTCATGGAAGTAATGTTTTTGCTGTCTCTGACCACTTTATCATTTAAATAAAAGTAAATTCAATTACTGAAGCCAGAAGCAGGTCTGATGTAGAAGTGAGGGGAACCCAGTCTTCACAATCTGTAATGCACACGCCACCCTGGCTCTTCGAGAGGTTGCTCACATGGGTGGGTGGCTCAGCCCCACAGTGAGCTTCTAAGGGTGGAGAAAATGCACCCCTTGCACAAACCAGAGTGTTGACCTCAGCTCTTAACACAAAAAGAGCAGAAGTGAAAGCCCTGAGTTGAGGGGAGAGGTCACTCAAGACAAAGTGCAGCTAAAGCCAAACGTTCTGAACCAGAAGGGAAGGACAGCCCGGTGCCGCAGGTCTGTGCAGACCCTGTGGAACAGCGGCAGAAGACTGACCTGACATCAGCTGCCTTGGCTGGGAACAGCTCTGCCATGCATTAGCCCTGGCGTTTTACTTCTTAGTTTCTTGGCCTGTGCAAGGGGCGCCATGTCAGTCTCACCAGACAGGGCTGCAGAAAGGCCCAGTGGGATTGACCACACATGTGCCCAGCACCAGGTCTGACAAGAAGCCATCTCTGAGTCAAAGCCAGGAGCCTTTGACTATAATCGAAGCAAAACAGAGGGGGAGACACACACACACACACACACACACACACACACACACACACCTAATTCTCTCAACATCTGAGCATCAAATAAAACATCTCATTTATAGCTATTTTGCAATTACAATAATCACCTCTTTATTTTTGATGAGCCCTGCATCCTGAACCAGAGGGCAGGACCTTGGAGGCGGGTCAGCCATCTGGCCCCGCCCTCTGACGTGAGCTATGGAATCGGGTTTTCTGAGATCATTAGGTCATAATTTATGGGGCTCTTCCCTACAAGTTTGTCTCTTTTATTCTTGCAGGACCCTGGGAGGCAGGTAGAGCTGATCTCATTACCCTCATTTTAAAGACAAGAGAATTAAGCCGTTGGCGGGATGGTTAGGGCAGTGGACTCCCACCCAGCTGACTGTGGTTCAAGTCCTGGACCTGGCAATTTGCTTTTTTGCTTTCCCTTTCTGTCTCTCTCTGGTCAAATTAAATAGTAATGATGATAATAATAAATAAAATGAAATAAATAATTCTTAGAAAAAAAAAAAAAGACAAGTTTATTTCTTTGATTCTTGTAGGATCCTGGGAGGCAGGTAGAGCTGATCTCATTACCCTCATTTTAAAGACAAGGGAATCATTCCTTCACAAGGTTTCTTAAGCCTCAGCAGCTCTGGGCTCCCCACCAGATCCTAGGCGTCAAGTGCAAGATTTTTTTTGGTAACACCTAACAATGGGGCTCAGCATCCTCATGGTTGCCTGCAAACTGGCATGCGGGCATCATGACTATCAAGCAGAGGCCTCTTTGGGTTCAAATCCCAGCTCTGCCACTTACCAGCCCAAAGACTGTGGGCAAGCTGCCGAATCTCTGTCTCATCTGTGAGATGGGGACGATGTCACTCCCTGCCACCTGGGGCTACTGCGAAGAATTCAAGAGCTAATAACACACGCAAAGCAGTTAGAACAGGACCTGGCGTGCAGTCAGAGCCAGTACACGTCACTATTGGTCCCCGACGAAGAGACCTACCCACCCATCTGTTTGCTTCTGATGCTTCTGAGTCTTATTTGTGTGAGGAACTAGGGCAGAGTGATGGTGTGGTATGGTCAGGAGTGCAGGCTCTGGTTCCAAACTCAGACTCTGTCACTCCCTGGCTGTGTGACCTTGGCAAGCTGTTTCTACTCTGAGCCTCAGTTTTCTCCTGCAAAAAGAGATAATAAGGGGCCCGGCCAGTGGTATGGTGGTTAAGATGCTGGAGTCCCCCATGGTCGGCTACGGTTTGAGTCCCAGACCTGGTGACTTGCTTTCTTGCTTTCTCTGGTGTATGTGTGTGTGCCCTGTAGCAAATTTTAAAAATCATAATAATAAATAAAATTAAATAATTCTTCTAAAAAAGAGAGAGCGTCAATAAGGGCTGGCCTATGGCCTGGTGGTTAAGGGAGTCATATTCCACATGGCCAACTAGGCAGTTTGAACCCCAGCCCTGGTGGCTTGAAAAACATGCCGGGCACATGTGCGTGTGTGCCCCAAAGTCCTGACAGGATGGAGAAGAAGGAATTGTGGGGTAACCATTGAGGAGCACTTCCTCCCTTTCCCTTTCCCTCTGTTCCTCTGGTGAGCATATACGACTTCCAGGGAAAAAAAAAGAGAGAGAGAGAGAGCAAGAGAGAGAGAGAGAGAGAACTTACAGAGTATTTGGCAGAGAGTGCAGTAAGAGTGTGACGCATGGCCAGCACCTAGAACAGATCCTGGCATGTGGACGCGCTAACCCAGTGTGAGCTATTGTCGTGTCTGTGCCCCAGCACCTGTCTGGGCTCTGAAACAAGTGGGTATTTATGTTCCTTGTTTTCTAGATGGCCACAGTTCCTCTCCCAGTTCTCCCAGAGACAAGGTCCTGGAGTGAGTGTTGCCACCTACGATGGTCACTCTGCCTGAGACACTCACTGTTCATAAAAACCTCACCGAGTCCATAAAGAGCGTGGCATGAGGAGCCAGGCCAGACCTTCCGGAAATACTCCAGCCCTGGGTCTAGCCAGCACCCTCATAAGCAACGACCAATACCCATAGCCCGTGGACTCACCTCCACAACGCGAGCTGAGCCGTCCAGCTTCTCTCAGACCCCAGGCTCCTTCCCAAGGGCTGGCGAGCCCAGCAGGACCCAGTCTAAAGCAGTGGACCCTGGGAAGAGGAAAAGCAGGTGTGAATCTGTGACCAAGGCCAAAGAGGGGCAATCAGAGGAGCAGAAAGGCTCTGGCCAAGGTGGTTAAGGATGAAGGTCAGTGTCACATGGTGTAGTCACTGGAGGGAGGAGGGGTCTAAAGGGCAGAAGCACATAAGTGGGTGTTGTTGCACTGCGGGGTGGTGTATGGGGTGCCTAAGGTGGGGCTGGCCCCGAGCCCACCAACCCTCAGCTAGGAAGGAGAGACAAGGAAGGAAGTCAGAACACCCTCACCACCTTCCAGCTCATCCTCAGGACCAGGAAGCTTGGGGAGAATCCCCAGTCACCAGCCAGAACTGGTCAGGGGAGAAAGACGGTCATGTTGACAAGTCTCCAGTTGTCCAGCATTCTTCTTGAGGCCCTAGATCTCTTTAATACTTATTTTTGTTTTGAAAACATAATTTCCCTGTCAATGGTTTCGTGTATGGCCTTGGAGAGCAAACCTCGGCACTTAGAGATGATGCAATCCAACCACTTTGGCGTGTTGGTCAGAAGAAGGGATTCCATTCATTCGTTCTGTGGTATTTATTGAGCACCTCCTGCACACAGGGCTGGGACCTGCAGAGAACACGGAAGCAAGTCCCCGCTCTCATGGAGCTCACATTTGGGGGAGCAGACAGACACTAAATACTAGGCAAATAGCGAAAAGTGTTCAGATCAGGATAAACATGAGGAAGAAAGCAAGAACTTAGTGACAGCAATGTGTGTGGGGGGGTCAATGGTCATGGATCCCCCTCAGAGTGACAGCTGAGGCCTGGGACAGGGGCTGGGACAGGAGCAGAGGAGGAGCTCTGCAAACTCAGAGTGCAGAGGCCCCGAGGCAGCCACAGGTGTGGGGAGGCCTGAGAAAATGCAAAGGAAGGGGGCCAGCAGGTAGTGTGGTGGTTAAGGGCGCTGGACTCCCACATGGTTGACCACAGTTCAAGTCCCAGACACGGCTCTCTCTCTCTCTCTGTGTTGGTCCCCTCTGACCAGATTGAAAATAAGTAAATAAATAAGTAAACGAATAAAGTTAAATAAAATAATTATAACAAAAAAGAAAGAAAATGGAAAGGAAGGGAAAGGTTGAGGCAGAGGGAGCCTGCTGACACTGAGGGAGCACTTCACTCTGGACCAGGCCCCCCAGTGGTCTTCTGGCAGCTCACTAAATGCCCATCAGGGCCCTTGAGGGAAGGGTACCATTATTAACTCCATTCGCAGTTGAGACTGAGGCCACACAGGTGAAGTGCTCCAAGTCGCGGCTAAGGACAGGGTACAAACGATTCCGTCCCTGGCATTCCAAATCCAGACTCCTTTGGAGCAGGTGGCCAAGCGAAAGCCGGCGGCCTAGCCCTGTGGCGTCTGGAAGGAGTCTGGATTTTGCTCAGTGCCGTGGTCGGGTCACACTGAGCTCTACGTGGTGGTCAGTTCCACTGTTACTGAGCACCTACTGTGTGCAGGTACCGCGCTCCACTCGAAGTCCCCTTCTGCCCCCAGGCTGTCTCAGCTGGGACCACTACGCATGTGCCTCTCAGCTGTGGGCGACCCTGCCGCCTTATCCACCTCGCCGCCGCCCTGCGCCCAGCGCCCAGCGCAGCTCCTTCCTCTGAAGGTCGCAGTCCAGGCGCGCCAAGGGACGCGCAGAGAGCAGCCATCGCGTCGCGCCAAGATAAGGCTCAGAGAGCGCCTCCCCCAGCTCCTGCTCTGCGGCGTGGTCGCCCACAGGCGCCCTCCGGGTGTCTCTTACGGAGCGACCGTGACCGGGTCAGCCTCTGTTATTTTCAAAGCACTCGGGACCGCCAAGCAGCCGGTGAGCCCTCGGCGCAGTCGGCTCCGGCGCGCGTTTCCAGCGCAGGATGCCCTGGTGCCAGCCGTGCCCACGCTGTGGACGCGGTCACCTGTAGGCACAGACGCTGACCCCTGCAGGGATCTGAAGGAGCCCTGGGCTCAGTGACCCTGCGTAATGATACCAGAACGTTCCATCCCGAAGTCCGCGACCTAAGGATTCCCAGGCTGACGCCGGCGCGGGCTGATTGGCAGGTCCCCCGTTGGCGGGGGTGAGGGACCCGAGGAGGACTGTTGGGCACAATTGCTGTTTTCACTCCTGCCATCCTTAATTCAACTACTGACGGAGAAAGGAGGGTCCGCCGCGGCTGTGTGTCACGCACTCGCACTCGCTGTAATTTACTTGAAAAGAATTAAATCACAATTACCTGCCATTTGTTTTGCATAAAACCGGCCACAAGGAGTCTGTAATCGCAGAGTGCTTGAAAGGACAGCAGCTCCATTGTGGCCTTAGTGGAACAATATTTCTCCTTTGGAAACTCGAAACATTCAAATTAGCAGCTTTGTTTGACTATGGTGGCCCACCAGAGGCAAGCGGGACACCCCCCCACCTCGGACTCCAGACAGTGCAGTTAACAAGCCTAATTTTCATTCATTTATGTCTAGACCGATTTTTTAAAATCGTTGCACTTATTGTACAAATGTCCCCCCCAAATGCTGCATAGGAAAATGCAATTCTGCTCTGTTACCTAGCCCGGTTGATAAATGATCTCAATGCCATGAAAATTCCTCTTACGGAGTTAAAATCAGAGCAAGCTGTAATTAATTCACTTGAGATTTGTTTAAATGTCCAAGAAAACCACACCATTTCTCAAAGTGACTTCTGTTCTCATTTTCTCCCCTTTCAGATATGGTTATTATGTAAATATGGCTGATTAGCTTTTAACCAAAGTTTTCAAATGTATTTGGACTATTTCTGCAAAATTGCATCACTGGTAACTAAGTGTGGTCAGCAAGGCTTTTTTTTTTTTTTTAACAACTTCTGCAAAAGTAAATTGACATTTCAGAAAGCTGTCATTTTCATTAACCTGAATGGGGTATTAGTAACAAAATGTAACTGTTCAGTAAGGCTTGAGTATTAAGAACCCAGTTACTAATTCTAAGAACTCTTGAGCAACTAGAAAAAAAAAATACAAGGAGTCACTTAGGAAGTTATGAGCAGAGAGTAGCATTTTATAGCAAGTTGTGCATATGAAACTGAGGGCAAGTGGCTGAAACTAAGGTTGAAAAGAGAAGATTGCATATGAAACTGAGAAGTGGCTGAAACTAAGGTTGAAAAGAGAAGAGATGGGATGAAAAGGTGGGTTTGTAAAAACCTGGTTGGTACAAAGCAAGCGGGTGTGCAGAGTTAGTGTGGGGAATAAATAAAATGTGAAATAAGGAAATTATATAACCGGGCACAAGTCAGGGAAAGAAAAAAATTATTCCTAACGCTCCCATTTTTAAAAACTGCAATTTCATCATGAAAATTTTATTTGTGGTTGAAGAGGTTTGTATTGTTGTTGTGTAGTTTCGTTTAAAGAAAGTAAAGGTTATTGGCTGGTTTTGTTTGAGTTTTTTATTTAATATATGCTCGTTTCCTCTAAAGAAAAATAATATGTTGTTGACTGCCTCAATGCATGCGACAACTAAATGTTTCATTTATTTTTAGTGACTTGTCCATTTTTTAAAGTAAATCTTGTTTTACTCTTTTAGAAGAGGAAAAAAGTGTTTGCCTTCAGCAGAAAACAAATGACATGTGGAAGAAACCAACAACTTGACTCCATTTTTCGGTGTGACTGGGGGTTTTGAACAATAATCTGTAGAGGTGGGGGAGGGAGGGATTCATCCGGCCAGTGAGACAAAGTCCCTGATCTGTATTCCTATTCTGCTAGCACCTCCCGGAATATCGGCAACATTTGCAGTTCCAGCCTAAGCCATGAATTCCTTCAGAACAAATCAAATGTCTTTAAAGAATATTTCTGTTTGAAAAGGAATTAAGCTCTCCTGAAAGAATTTTAAAGGTTGTGATATTCACAGTCTGATAAAGCAGCACCTTTAATGAAATTCTAATTAGCAATTTCATGCACTTTGCTATTAGTCATATCAGATTAGTGCACATTTTCACAGCCTTCCTTTAATTAAGTGCACTTATTCCAAGTTTCAAACACTTTCCTTATAAGATGAAAACTGTGCTGAAATGTTATTTAGTAAACAGAGGAAGTGTGAAAGTGTAGGTGTGTGTGTGTACAGGGGCGGACATTTTTAACTGTCTACAAATTTTTCTTTGCATGTGGAGTTAGTGAACTCAAGTTTCCATCCCTTCTTTCTTAGATTCTCGATCTTTCCTCCTGTTTCTAAGGAACCCTTACCTCAAGTGCGTGTTGTGCATATTTTCAATGTAAACATTGTTTTCTGTTTGTGCGTGTTGGTTTTGATTTTTTGTTTTTGCTTAAAACATTTTCCTCATATGTATTGGTGTATTCCAGTATATATGCATGTGTGTGTGCATGCACGTGCGCGCACGCACATATATAGAAAGAAAAACTGTACAATATACAATATATTTAAGACATCGCCTCTGGAAAGCAATGAGTGAGCAATTATCCATATAGTATGCCCATCCCCACTGCCTTTTGCAGGCACCTCCTTTCCTTGAAAAACAGCAGTGAGATTTCCTTCTACCTTCTAAATTTCATCCAGAAGCCCGAGCAAGGAGCACACTGCTTGCTTCGTAAACCAGATCCACGGAGTGCCACTTCCCTTCGACAGCCAGCAGTCAAACCTTCATTTTCAGGCAAGGCAGGACAGACCCGGGCAATACACCCTACAAACCCCTGGGTCCCCTGAATCATTCCTCCCTTCCAGCCTGTTGGTGGGACGTTCCAATTCAGGGAGATGGTATTGTTTGGCAATTGACTTGATCTATCTATAGCCCTTGTGTCAAGAGGAAATTTTTGTTGCCTGTTTTGCTCCGAGGTTGCAACTTGTAATATATTAACTAATTGCTTGCATCACTAACACATGCTCTCTTGTTGGTGTCATTCATTTATACTGTAACATTTTTGACATTTTTAGATAGTCTCGTGGGACCCCTGGGCCTCTTAGCTGTTCCCTCCATGAAGAGTGTTTGCCTAATGATTACTGACTGACATCTCAATAACGCGCAGTGCATGAGTTGGGTGCATCTATTGAAGAGTTCTGGTGTGTGTGTGTGTGTGTGTGTGTGTGTTTTAATTCATGGTCCACTTTGTCAAGTCATGTGTGAGCCATAATTTAAGCTAATAATTACCAGACATGAATTCAATGAAACGTTGGTGTCTACACTAAAAAAAAAAAATAGTCCTGAATTTTAATGCATTCAGAAAACGTTCGCCTAGGGCCAGGCTGGGTCCAACACCCATATGGAAGCACTTTAAAAGTGATAAATGATTTGGAATCTACCCTGTCTACTGGTGTGCTTCTCAGGAAAGAAAATTAGAGCTAACAGGTGTTAGATAGGGAATGCTGGGGCATTTTAATAGAATTGTCAAAATGTTGGTACCAGATGTTGACATTAATGCACACAACTCGGAACGTAATGCCGGGCCGCCATTTAAATGATTATTTGTTTAAATTTCAAGTCGCCAGCAGGAAATCCTTACTTTGCTCAGCACCTTTCTCTCCACACCATCCCCCTGCTCTCTCCCCTACCATTTGCATCAAAGTGTAATGGCTGCACCGCTCACATATGCATGCTTTAAATAATCCATGCTTGTCACATTTCATTTTTTCTTTTCAGATCATACTCATCGCATCCCCATCCTCGCCAGCCTTGAAGTCAGCCTCAATGCTTTCGTGGATGAGAAAAAATGATTTAAATACTGCCAGTTACAGGATAATTAATCTTTGAACTACTCGGTAACTTCAAATGTATATACCAAGTAATCTGCATGAACTTGTAATTACTATGTATTTATACGATATTTTCCATGTAATCACCAAGTCGTTACATGGTTATGTGAGCCTTGTAAATGACGGCGATAGCAGAAAACCAATCTCACCCATTCCACTGCAAAAAAGTCCAGACAGGAGCCCCCGGTATCCACCACAGTTAATCAAAGGCTCTAGAAAGAGTCTCTCTGAACGACACTAGAACCTTTGCTGCAATAGAGTCCTAACTTTCAGAAATACCAGGGGATGGAGAGCCTAGTGGGTTGGGCAGGGAGTGGCCTTTTTCAGCCAGCTTACAGAGACTGTGATTGGTTTGGGTCATTTATTGCTGCTGGAGGAGAAAAGCAATTGGGCAGGGGATGGGGGGGAGGAATTCCAGGCAAAATCCACCATGAGTTTCATTCGCAAGTGTTGAGCTGGGTCTTGGGGACGTCCTGAAGCACATGCCAACGTGAGTTTCAAAAGCAAACCCTGAGGCAGATTTGGTTGGCCATCTTTTGAATCCAATTAAAGCAGAAGCAAAACTTTGTTTTCTAGACCAGAGCATGTTGTCCCAAGTCTTCAGAAGTAACTTCTGTCACAGATGAATTGTATGTGGGACCAGTAGATGGCATAATGTTTACACTGCTGGACACCCACATAGTCGAGTGCAGTTCGAGTCCCGTACCTGGTGCCTTGAAACTCATGCTGGGTGCATGTGTGTGTGTACAAATCCTGAGTGGAGAATGGAGGAGAAGGGATTGTGGTGTGGCCATTGCCCTCAAGGATGATTTCTCACTTTCTGTCTGTTGTCTCTCTCTCCAGCAAACGCACATGCCCTATAGCAAAAAATCCCTTTTTTAAAATAAAAAAAGCATGAGCTGCATGTGTGTGTGTGTGTGTGTGCGTGTGTGTATCCATGTATGCACACACATGCTTGGGCTATCTCTTTTTTTTTTTTTTTTTTTGGAGAGGTTTTTATTATAGGGTGTGTGTGCTGGCTGAAAAGACAGAGAGAGGCAGAGAGACTGAAAGCAAAAAATCACCCCCCAGGGGGGATGGCCACACAGCAATCCCTTCTCCATTCTCCTCTCAGGATCTGGGGCATGCACCCACACACATACCCAGTGTGAGTTTAAGCCACCAGGTCCGGGACTCGAACCGCAGTCGACTACATGGGAGTCCAGCAACATAGCCATTATGCCAACTGCCGATCCCAAGGCTATCTTAATATCTTCAAAACCCACATTGGACCACGTGGTCCATTTTGTTCAAAGGCAACCATCCCTTCTGGTAGGGTTCTCTTCTTTCTCCTTGGCGGACAGCCGAACTCTGCTTTTTCTTGGCACAAGGGAGGCAGCGGCACAAGAAGGGAGGAGGCAGCGTGCAGAACCAGGGGCCTTCCTGAGAGCTGGAAGTGGCTGCACCACTAGAACTGGGCACAGAGGGCAGGACGGCTCTGTCTATACAGAAATCTCGATTTACCCGAGTAGCAAGCCTGCCTCTTTCCTCAGCCCTGCTTAGAGAATAGGAAGAAAGAGCCCATAACCCCAAAGACTCTACCAAGGCCCTGCTGCTCCGCTATGCCACCCCGTCCTCTCCTCTAGGTCCCACACAGCTCTGAGATCATGTCCCTACACCACGAGGGGTGGTGGCCATGTGACTCAGCATCCCCCCAACCCCTCAAGAACCCTTTTCTTTAGAGGCCCAACCGTCTAGAACTTGTGCTGCCTGATGTGGTAACACCTGTCCACATGTGCTATATAAATCATTCAGATGAAAGTCAGGTCCTCGGAGCCAGCCCTGTAGCACAGAGGTTGAGGGCTGTACATCGGGAGCTGGACCCCTCATGGCCTACCACAGTTCAAATCCTGGCCCCAGAGCCCTGAGAAACATACCAGGTGCATGTATATGTGCCTAACATCCTGCAAAAAGGACAACTAGAAGATAAAGGATTGCAGAGTGATCGCGGTGTCCAATCGTGAGGTGCTTTCTCTCTCTCTCTGGTGAGAGTATGTGCCCTCTGGCAATTCAACAAATGTTTTTTCAGTTTCTTGGTTGCATTAGACATAGCTCACATGCTGGGTAGCCATGCAAGGCTATGCTGCCCTATGGATAGTGCCTGTCTAGACT
>NW_006199485.1:751629-763235 GCF_000334495.1 Tupaia belangeri chinensis
CCCCAAAGTGGCTCGTGGCCAGTTCTGATGGAGGCGGTAGCTTTGCTGGTCCAAAATTGGGATAGCATTTTGCCTTCCAAGAAAGGAAATCCCAGACTCATTTGCTGGGCAGAAATTCTACTTAGTCATTAGTATTCCTTACCTTTCAGCAATATGTTATTATCTGCTGCTCGATAAATGTCACGTACAAATCATTGCAGCTGTTTTTCCTGCACCTACCATATGCCAGACTCCTTGCCATTTAATCTTCATGACAACTGCGGGGTGGGAACCGTGGTCCCATTGTACAGCTGGGAAAGTCAGTGCTGAGGTGGAATCTCTGACATGCTCAGAGCCATGCGGCTATTTGGCAGTGAGGCTCTAGGCCTCATCTCATTTGCCATGTCCCACGCACAGTCTCGGATGCCCAACAGACAGTTAAGAAGCTAAGCAGGGGACCAGCAGTTAGCGTAATGGCTATGTTGCCGGACTCCCACGTAGTCGACCACGGTTCGAGTCCTGGACCCGGTGGCTTAAACTCACGCTGGGGGCCTGTGCGTGAGTGCCCAAGATCCCGAGAGGAGAATGGAGGAGAAGGGATTGCGGCGTGACCATTTCCCCTGGGGGGTGATTTCTCACTTTCTATCTCTCTCTGTCTTCCTGGGCGAGTGCACATGCCCTATAGCAAAAACTTCTCCAAAAAAAAAAAAGAAGCTAAGCAGAATTTTCGAGTCTTCAGCAGTGCTCATTCTCAGCACACAGCTTCCTTATCCACATCGCCTCTGACAAGCTGTTGGTTGGTCCGCCCTCCCCAACAAAAGTAGTAGTAGCTTGCAAAACAGCCCCAATTTTCCACGTCTCCCCATATCCACGCCCCTTCACAACGCATTTTTGCAGTCCCTTCACTCAGAAAGCAGAGTGTGGTTGTGCAGAATGTATCGTGTCTGTGTGTAGATTGTCCTGTGATTTGCTTTAGCCAGTAAAATGTGGTAAAAGCATCATTGTGGCAATTCTCGGCTTAGATCTTAAGAGGCAACTCATGATTTCGTTGCTCTCTCTCCCTCTCTCCCTCCCGCTCTCCCTCTCACTGTCTCTGAATCCTGCCACCACCATCTAGACAAGAGCAGGCTACCCTGCGGGGTGAGAGGAGAAAGAGCCCAATTGCTCTCATCACCCAATTAATGGCCAGGCGACCTCCAGAAGCAAAGCCCTCTGCCTGCCCTGCAGCCAACCATAGATGCGAAAGGACAGTTCCTTAGGACAGAACTTCCCAGCCGAGCCCGCCGCATTTGCTGACCCGTACTATCATAAACAGTGGTTGTTTACACCACTGCAATGGGAGATCGTGTGTTTCACAGCAATCCCTAACCAGTACACACCCTCCGAGCCAGCTGTTTCTTCTCATTAGCAGAGGGGTATGCATGTTATCCTTCTCTTTCTTTAACTCGTTAGTTCTCTTCTTTTTTTTTCTTTCCTTTTCTTTCTTTCTTTTTTTTTTTTGAGAGGTTTTTTTTGTTTGTTTGTTTTTTGTTTGTTTGTTTGTTTGTTTGTTACTATAGGGAACATAACACTTGTGAAAGAGACAGAGAAAGTGAGAACTCAACCCCCTCAGGAGGGATGGCAATGTCGCAATCCCTTCTCTTTCATTCTCTTCTTGGAATTTTGGGCATTCACGCACATGAACCTGGCGTTTCAAGCTGCTGGGTCCAGGACTTGAACCATGGTCAGCCATGTGGGAATCCAGCACCCTAACCACTATGCCACCTGCTGCCCCCAATTCATTCTTTCTTTAGGTCTATATAAGCGTTTCTTCTAGAGACCCTGGAGCCCATCAACTGGCAACACTCAACAATGCTCCCCTGTCCCTGCGCCGAGCGAGCACTGGGAACGCTCTCAGCTCACTAAACATCTGACAAATGACTTTTTTTTTTTTTTTAAAGTCTAAGTCTGTGGCCATTGGACATGAGATTAGTTCTCACTTTGGGTTCTGATTTTGGATCAAATCATGAAACCACCCACATCCACTGGGATTCTTGCTTTACTTTTCTTTCCCTTTCCTAACCAGGCGTCCCAGGGAAAACGTTCACTCCTCCAAACCCATCAGCTGCCAGCAGGCTGAACAAGGCTCACCCAGCTCGTTCTCAGTTTGTCCACTGCAGCCATGATTCCAGCCCTTCCCAAGTCCAGAGTGGAACTGCCCCTGGAAATTTTTAAGACTATGTGTGTGAACAGTGAGCGCAGGGGTGGGGTGGGGGCCGGAGCACGTTCGATGCAGCGAGAAGCAAGGTACTGGGAGCTGGGTCATGGCCAAGCCAGGGAGCTCCAGCAGTCGCGCAGGGGCTCGGGAACAGCCCGTCACTCAGGCTCTGGCTTTCAGGAGCTCATGGTGTAAAGATGAACGCCCAGGATTCCTGAGCATGTAAAACTCTGTGTCCATCCACTAAGTAGCCCTGAGTTACCTACTCCAGCAAACAAGAATTAAAGAGCTGTAAGAAAGGAAAAGAGGCCTAAACTGCCCATCACAGATGGAAAGGTATAAAACCAACGAAAGAGTGGGGGCCGGAGGGCGGCATGGCAGTAAGACACCAAGCCCTGTGGGGGTGACCCACAAGGACGGTTCCAGGTTTGTGTTCAGAGACTCCTTGAATGCGCCGGGCATATGTGTGCCCATGACCTGGGGCTGGCCACGGCTGCGGGGTGGGTCACAACATCAGGATCCTATTGGGAGTGAAGTCTCTCTGTCTCTGAATGCCTCTCTCATTCATGGAAGAAATACATAACCTTTAAAATAAATAAATAAAGATTATTGTTTCGGTAACAATAGAATATAAAGATGTCTAAGAGGAAATTTTAAAAAAAGAATAGCTGACATGTATGGGCACTTGTATTTGCGAAGCACTACTCTCCCTCCTCTAACATGCATGGATTCACTCCACCTTCCCACCCATCCTGTTACAGAGGCAGTGTGTTGGTCCCGGTGTATGGATGAGGCACAGGGAGGTTAGATGGCCCAGCAGCCTCCTGTAGCATGCCTGGAAAAGTACAGGAGGCTTAGTGAGGCTGATCCATACATTGCTGTGTTAGAAATGGAGCGCCATTTCAATGATGCGAAACATGGAAAATATCTAGAACCAATGTTCTGTCATGTATACCTGATTATTTTTTGTTTGTTTATTTTTATTTTTGCTATAGGGAGCGTGTGCTACCTGGAGAGAGACAGGGAGATAGGAGAAGTGAGAGATAACTCCCCAGGGCTGGGGAGGAGGGGGGAGGCATGATTGGCCATGTCACAGTCCTTTCTTCTCCATTCTCCCCTTGAGATTTTGGGCATGCACACATGCATGACTGGTGTGTTTCCCAAACCACTGGGTACAGGACTCAAACCACATAGTTGGTCATGTGGGATCCACCTGCTTTAATCAACATGCCACTGGCTAGCTCAACACCTGATTAAACATTTAAAAATTACCCATAAAGGGGGCCAACAGGTGAGGTGGTTAAGGTACTAAACTCTCACATGGCTGACCATGGTTTGAGTCTTGGACCTAGTGGCTTAAAAATCATGTCTGATGCATGTGCGTGTGTGCCTAAAATCCCAAGGGGAGAGTGGAGGAGAAGGGATTGTGACATGGCTACACCCCCACCCAGGGAGTGATTTTTCACTCTTCTCTCTGTTTCTCTCTCTCCAGCAAGTATATGCAACTTATGACAAAAAAAAAAAGAAAAAAAGAAAAATTAATACACCAAAATGATTCAAAATGATTTAACAAAAAAAAAAGAAAAATTATTAATACACCAAAATGATTCAAAATGATTTAAACATTAAGATATAAATATAGACAGATGCATTGCTAAAGTATTGATAATTTTTTTTGAGAGGTTTTTGCTATAGGGCGTGTGTGCTCGCCAGAAAGACAGAGAGAGACAAACAGAAAGCGAGAAATCACCCACCCGGGGGGATGGCCACACCACAATCCCTTCTCCTCCATTCTCCTCTCAGGATCTTGGGCATGCACACACACACGCCTGGCATGAGTTTAAGTCACCAGGTCTGGGACACGAACCACGGTCAGCTACATGGGAATCCAGTGACATAGCCATTATGCTAACTGCTGTTCTCAAGTACTGATAATTTTTTGCACCATGTCTCTGTCTTTTGGCTGATCTTATAAACAAAAAAGAGTAAACTTTAATCCAGACCAGAAGGAAGCTTCTGCAGACAATGAGGCACCCCTGCAGAGCCAGAGGACCAGCAGAAACCTTCACAAGCTCCTGGACTGCTGAGCCTTGGGAGCGAAGCAGAGCTTGCAAGCTGGTGAACCTGAATTTGAACAAGGGCTTCTTCTCTTGTAAATGGGTGTCCCTGAGCTAGTTACTTAACCTGAGTATAAGTTCAGCTTAGCATGAGACTATTGATAACTTTTTGCACTTCGGGATCCTTTTGTAAGAATCAATTCGAGTATATCGTGAAGGACCAGTGGTTGGCATAATGGCTGTGTTGCTGGACTCCCATGTAGTCGACCACAGTACAAGTTTCAGACCCGATGGCTTAAACTCATGCTGGGCACATGTGCGTGCATGCCCAAGATCCCAAGAGGAGAATGGAGGAGAAGGGATTGCGGTGTGGCCATCCCCCCCAGAGGGTGGGTTTTCACTTTCTGTTTCTCTGTGTCTCTCTGTCTTTCTGGCTAGCACATGTGCCCTACAGCAAAATCCTCTCCAAAAAAAAAAAAAAAGAACACATCATGAATCAGTGCTGTGAACAGCTGAGCTCTCACTTGTGCTCTAAGTCAGACTTCTCCAAGTGCTGCCCATGGCCCTGCAGCATCAGCTTCACCTGCGAACTTGCTCAGAATGCACATTCTCAGGCTCCACGTGTTGAGTGTAAAGCCTAGAGATCCACACTTCCCACCCCTGCACACGCATACCCACAACACCCCCTCACAATCCTTAGACGTGGTAAAATTTAAGAACCACCATCGTCGGTCGCTTTGCAAATACAAGTTGCCCATACATGTCAGCTATTCTTTTTTTAAAATTTCCTCTTAGACATCTTTATATTCTATTGTTACCGAAACAATAATCTTTATTTATTTATTTTAAAGGTTATGTATTTCTTCCATGAATGAGAGAGACATTCAGAGACAGAGAGACTTCTGATACTGATTCTCCAGGAGAGTCCCTGGTGATGACTGTGATCCCAGAGTTGTTGAGAGTGCTCCTTTTCATTCTCAAAAGGGTTTCAGAATGGATGATAAATTGTACAACCCCTCCAAATGGCTTACATGAGCCTCGCTGCCTTCCTAAGAGATTGGGAAACCACATTATCACCATGGAGACAGGACTGGGAAAGGGAAGAAAGGAAGGAATAAAGACAGGTAAGCTGGCTTTCTGTAGGAACTGCCTTCTGGGCAGCTAGAAACAATTGGAAGGAGCGATCTTGGGCCTGACGCCTCGGTGGCCCAGAGGATCTGCCTGTTGGGCCATTTCCGTGTCAACAATCATGCCGGTACCTGTAAATGCTAGAGCTCACTCGCTGGTCCCCTCACTCTCACAGAGCCTGGGTGTGGCCTCGGAATTTCTCCACACCCAGCACTTCATGGAGCTGTTACCTATTTGCCAGACCTGATGTACTTTATTCTCCTTCGTTCTAGAGCTGAGCAATCTGCAGCTCGGACATTAATTCCCCCACAAGCACTAACAGTGTTTGCAGAAGCTGGAGAGCCTCACAGAGCTCATTCTTCTTGGGCTTTTGCACTCACAAGCCACCTCAGGGTGAATTAATTTGTGTAGCTAGATCTGATAAGAAGGGAGTGTGGGGGGGGGGGAGACAGTAGGTGGCGTAGTGGTTAAGGCACATGGTCCAGCATAGCTGGAGTCCTGGACCCAGAGGCTTGAAATTCAAGCCAAACGTGCATATGCATGCGTGCCCAAATCCCCATAGAGTGTGGAGAAGGGATTATGGCATGGCCATCCTCCTGGGGGGAGGGGGGTTATTTCTTGCTTTCTGTCTCTCTCTGTCTCTCTGGTGAGTGCACACGCCCTATAGCAAAAATCTCTCAAAAGGAAAAAAAAAAAAAAGGAGGAGGAGCGCATTATAACTTTTGGTGAAGCAAAGCCTGGGCATGCCTGGGAAAAAGAACTTTTAACTTTAACCCAACCAGATAGATATAATCACTCATTTCACAGATAAACAAATAGAGGTGCAGAGACATTATCTAGCTTGCCGCAGTGGCTGAGAGGAAACTTCTCTCTTACTGCTGATCTAACATTTCTGCATTAGACACTCACTCCTTTGGCTCTTGAGAATATTTTATCTTTTTTTTTTTTTTTTTTTTTGAGAGATTTTCATTGTAGGGCGCGTACGCTCACCAGAAAGACAGAGACAGAGAGACAGAAAGCGAGAAAGGCGGATGGTCACGCCGCAATCCCTTCTCCTCCATCTTCCTCTTGGGATCTTGGGCACGCACACACACGTGCCCGGCGTGAGTTCTAAGCCACCAGGTCCGGGATGCGAACCGTGGTCGACTACGTGGGAATCCAGCGACATAGCCATTACGCTAACTGCTGGTTCCCATGAGAATATTTGATCTTCTATAGTGCTTTCTGTAAGACTAGTTCTTGTATCTGCAAATTGAGTTCTTTTCTTTTAAAGTTTATTTATTTAATGAGTGAGAGACAAAGAAAGAGGCCGAGACACAGCACTCCAAATAGTCTTGACACGACGATCACCCCAGCTTCAGTCAGCCCTAGAGCAGGGGCATATTTGCGTCTGGCATACTCATAAAGGACTCTGGACCTCCCTATGTGAGCGAGACTCACAGACTGTCGTGGTTTACCACTGACCACTCTCCAGTCCCATGCAAACGCAATTTTAAGCTGGAGGTGAGTTGGGAATGAGATTGAGGGGTGACAGAAATAGTTACCAACAGCAGGAAGTAAGAGTCTTACGGTTTGGTTGTAGCTACTCACAAATCCTTCTATTATTTATGCAAAATTTTATTTTAAATTGATTTGTACATACAAACATACATATGTTTATATATATATAATTTTAATATTTATTTTTAAAAACATATCATTTTACTATTGTAAATGAAAAACCAATTTTACTCACTATAGCTTTTTTTTAAGAATTATTTATTTAATTTTATTTATTCTTTTTTTCTTTAATTTGACCAGAGAGAGAGAGAAGGAAAGTGAGAAAGCTAGCCAACAGATCCGGGACTGGAACCATGGTTGAGTCATGTGGGAGCGTCCAGTGCCCTGACCAGTACGCCACCTGTGGGTCCCCAGTGTAGTTTATTAAAACCAACATATAGCCTTTAAAATATAAAAATATTCTCTAGCATAATAACTCCAACCAGTTCACAGACTAGTACATTATGGGAAACTCCAAACATACAAGGAAAAGGCAAGACAAGGGAAACAGAAGAAAAGCAACTCCCATGTCTCTACTGAAGCTTCCTGTACTTTTCAGAGGAATCCCAAGAAGAGACAGGCTTGGGCGTGACCTTAGTTAAGGCACTTCTATTCCAAGCACCATTATTTCCAGTTCTAAAATGGGTCTCAGAACGGCAGAACATATTTGCATACCTCAGATAAGAAACTGTTAACCAGAATATACAGGGAACTCAAACAACTTATTAGGAAAAAAAGCAGTCCAATTAAAAGATGGGAAAAGATGAACAGACAACTCTCTAAGGAAGGCATACAAACAGCCAAAAAGAATACAAAAAAAAATCTCAATATCTTTTATCATAAGGGAGACACAAATCAAAACCATAATGAGATACCATCCAATACCAATCAGAATAGCTAAGATTAAAAAAATAAAGACTGATAAGTGCTGGTTGATGCTGCAGTGAAAAGAGAACTCTCCTGCACTATTGGGGGGAATGGAAATTAGTACAATCACTGTGGAGAACAATATGGAGATTCCTCAAAAACCTCCTACAAATAGAACTATCATACAATCCAGTAATTCCACTGGTAGGGTAATCCTACCAAAAGGATAGGAATAGAGTCTGTTGGCAAAGTACATTCATGTTTATTGCAGCATTATTCACAATTGCTAAAACATGAAATCAACCTAAATGTCCCAGAATCGATGAATGGATTGAAAAAGTGTGGCACATATACACTACAGAATGTTATTCAGCTATTAAAACAAAACAAAACAAAACAAATAGATCCTGGCATTTGGTCAAAAATGGACAAATATGGAAATTTTAATGCTTAGTGAAGCAAGCCAGACTATGAAAGAGAAGTATTGTTTGTCTCCACTTAATATATACTGAATGTCTGCACTCTATGGCAGAAACTGAAAGATTGGAAGGTATAATGGCATGGAGAACAACTCTAAATAGCAGAGACAGTATGGGAGGAGGGTGAACAATCTGAGGGGTGGGAGGGAGGGAATTGAGGGAAAAAAGATGCAAAGCATTTAATGAGCACAAAAATGAAAAATTGTCTGGTGATAATAACATATTAGGTTGCCAGGAAAGTCATGACGTGTTTTTCTATGCAAAAATGCATCATAACTTTCCTGACAACTCAATACATGGTATTACCTTTGGACTAATATACAGTGTATTCATGCTGGGAAAATCCATTTTGTATGCTATACAGATGTAATTGAATAAAATTGATGTGATTAAAGGGAAAAAAAATAAGGAAATAAAAGAAAAAAGAGGAAAGAAAGACCCAAAAAAGAAAAGAAATAAATAAAATGGGGTGGAATATAATCATTCTTTTCTCCCAGGGAGCTTGAAATGATGATGAATTGGGAAAATGGCTGTTCATGAGCCTTATAAATAGTGTCACAGATTGCAAAATTAAATGTTCAAAGTTTTCGTTCTCAGCTCTCCGCAGTGTGGAGCAACTAGTCCTGAGTAGATGAGAGTGCTGCACAAGGGAGGTCACTGATCAAAGAGACCTGGTAACACTTGTCATGGTAACATGGCAACTTAGAACTTGAGGTGGGGCCAACAGGTAATGTGGTGGTTAAGGCACTGGATCACACATGGCCAATTCTGATGTTCAAATCCTGGACCTGGTGGCTTGAAAATCATGCCAGGCTTATGTGCATGCATGCCCCAAGTCCCAAAAGGAGAAGGGAGAAGGGATTGTGGTATGGCCATCCATCCCCCTGTGGGGTGATCTCCCACTCTCTCTCTCTCTCTCTCTCTCTCTCTCTCTCTCTCTTTCTCTCTCTCTCTCTCTCTCCAGTGAGCACATGCTCCTTATAGCAAAAATCTTAAAAAGAAATAAAAAAAAAAACTACAGAATTTGAGAAAATGCAAATGAGAGTAGGGTATCAAGACTAGATAGAACAAAAGAGGGATTCACAGGTCATAAAGGATCACATAGATGCTTTAGCTTTGGATTTAACACTGAGCTTCCTCGTGGCAAATGAGAGAAGGAAAAAATGGTTAGTTATGAAGGAAGAAAGGAAAGAAGCATATTAGCCTCTCAGGGGACACAGAGATCTTGCTAGTCTTAAGCTGAAAATGTAATTCCTCACATAGAATTTAAAATGAGGACAACGGAAACAATAAGAAAAGCAGTCTTATCCCTGATCTATACACCCTGTCTCGGCAGCTCCTGAAGATCCCAGGGCCCCTACCAGATCTTACAGGACATCCTGGCTTTCCCTCTCTTTTGTTTTATGACTAGATCAACAGTGTGCACAATGGTCAAGTGCTGACCTTCAGCCAGAGAACCCCCTTCCAGTCATGGACTGTGGGAGCCCTTGCAAGGAATTAACACCAACCAACCAACCACTTCTCCATCTGGTGGTGCAGCCACTGAAAATCAGTTTAGAAGAACTGTGATTGCACCAGAAATGCTTACAAGGCAATGCTGAATGAAAATAGCCCACACTGTTGTAACTACACGTACGAGATTATTCTCCCTGTATTAAATAAGTCCACAGATGTACACACAGGCCGAATGGGGATTTGGAACATAAGGCAGGTGCTAGAGCCAGCTGGTTTACCTCTACCCCTACTAACTAGGGCACATCAAAGCCCTTTGTGTTTGTTTTCTGTAAAAAGTATGGAATATAGGTGCCTACCTAATACAATGGTCTTGAGGAGTAAAGGAATTAGTCCATAGAGAAGCACTTACATGGCCCTGGGCACAGTGGCATGAGCTGTAGGGGAGCTGTTGCACAATGCTGGAGACGACGTGGGAAGGCTCGGGGTTCACGTCCTGTGTTCATGTCTCCATGAATATGCCATGGGCACCGAAAGGCATCCCCACAGGTGCCCCCATGATCCTGGCTGGCTGTGGGGCTGCAGAAACAGCACGAGGTGTCTTTCAGAAAATAAACTTAAAACAAGAAAGAAAGAAAAATCACTCGTAATAGTCCCTGGCACACCAAGCAATCAGTAAGAGTGTGTGTGTGTGTGTGTGTGTGTGTGTGTGTGTGTGTGTGTGGTCACGGAGGAAAATCCAAAAGAAAAATGCCCCAAACACTTCACGTCATCTGGTGGCGATTTGTGCTTTCTTCTTTTAGCTTTTCTTTGCTTTCCAAATACTCTCTTGTATTTTACTTTTCTACTCAGAGCAAGAACATTTTTTGCTTTTGCCTTTTGCCATTAGTAAAATCAGGATCACAGGCCTGGTTCAGTGCTACCCCCAAGGTCACTGTGAGGGTCAAAGGAGATGCTGAACTTGGGGGTTACAGTGGGAGAATTACTCCCGTAGGCGCCCCAGAGCCTGAGCCCTAGTAATCTCGCACAGCTCCTACAGGAGGGTCTCATGCCATGTCTCCCTCACACTCTGGCCCAGGGTATGGGTTTGGGGCCTCCTCTCATTCAATGAGTCCTCTCTGATCCCCTCTCCCAAAAAGATCCCTTGAGTAGAGGCCAATCTTTTCACCCTCAGGCAGCAAATATCTAAACAGTCTTTTATCATATTCGTCCTATTCACCTGGAAAGAATACCTCTCCTGCACCCCTGAGCCCACACATGCCCCACATCCCTAGTGCTTTTCATTAATACAGTGATTTTCTTTTAAGGTGACCCCAAAGGGGTCTCCTTTGGGCACTTATCCCACCACTTGGGAGATATCTAGAACCAGCCCCTTCTCTAGCTCATAGATCCAAATTCACATCCAGAAAGAAAATAATAATAACCTATGGGCCTTTCTGGACTTGTCCATATTTTCTTTCTTACTTTCTTCCTTAAAACAAATTTGGCGTCTAAAGCAAGATAGCACTGTATATTTATGGGAGTTTAATAACTTCTTCCATTAATAACACAGACAAACTAATTTACCCAAACGTGTCTGTTTTAAACTCTGGGAACAAAGGGTGGGAGGATGAAAATCAATCTTGCCTTTGTACTTGAGCCACTGACCCGTTAAAGCTTTGAAGATCATTTCTTTAAGAAATTGTGAGGAGTTATTTAACTACAAACAGCAGCTACCTTCCCATTCCAGCTGCGTAATCAAGCATAATAAATTAGAGTCTAAAAAAAAAGAAAAAAAGTTGACTCTATTTTTTTTTTTTGTAAACCCAAAATCCTTAATAGCACTTTGACAAATCAGCTTCATGGCAGACACCAGTCAACTTTGCTTGCACTGGAGCTGGTTAAGCAGAGAAGCTTTTTGGAGGCATT
>NW_006199485.1:763266-768649 GCF_000334495.1 Tupaia belangeri chinensis
GTGGGAGAAGCCTTAGGTTTACCTTTGAAGCAGAGCTTGATAAAGTTCCTGTCACCGGCGGGCGTGAGCAGGGCTGTGGGACCCAGCCACCCTAAGCCGAGCAGCAATTTCCGGCTCAGCCCTGAATGCCCACCTGGCTGAGGGACACACCATTGAGAAAGAACAGTTCAGGCTGCCCCGGGCAGCAGCAAATACCCTCCCTCCCAACTCTGGTCAGCATTCCTCCATGCAAACCCTTCTGATCCACTTTGATAAAATCAGTCTCCGTGGGTCTTGAAAGAGTCAAAGGCCCTTCTTAATCAAATGATCAACTGTTCATTTTGAAAGCTTGACTGGTTCAATTAAGACCACAGGCAGGAGACGGGCCGGTCATATTACCCTCCTTCCCGGCCTCCCTGGCCAGTTGCCGTCCCTGAAACCTACCTTTGACCAGCCCACTCCTATGCCTGTCTGGAATGCTCTACCACCCCTCAGTGAAATTTGACCCAGCCTTCAAGGCCCCATTCTGGTCCCACCTCCTCCCAGAAGCCTTCCCTGGCCCTACCAGCTGGCAGTGACCTTTCCTCCCTCTAAAATCCTCCAGCCTTTCACTGGGGGCCTTATTGTGGGCTGCCTTAAGCTTCTTTTCCTTCTTACATGAGCAATCAGGTTGCCAGCTCCTTGAGGAACTCGCCACAGGGCATGGCCCCCATGACTGTGTTCCGGATGACAGACTGAAGACGGGCCTGAGACATCTCTGTGGGAGCCAGTGGTGAGGCAGCCCTCAGTGACAGAGGGATGGCTTCCAAGAGTTCATCTATGAGTCAGCTGCTCGGAATTCAGAATGCACTCTCATTTTTTCCAGAACAACAACGCTCTGAAGTGATGCAATAATGCTCTTGGTGGTGGCTAGGTCACAGGCCAGTCCAGTAAGTTCTATTCAGCACAAAAGATACGTGCAACTGTATTGAACAGAGGCACGCCGAGGATACCAGCTGTGTTCTTGGTGCCCTGTCTGGCCAGTAAAGTCAACAGTCTTAATCCATCAGGAGCTAAACAGGTTTTTCCTGGGCTAGACTGGGATCCCGACCCCATTATCCACTAAAAGGAAGGGCTTTGGTGGGGAGCTCATTCATCTTCTCATACTTCCTCTTATTCATCCCCCACGGGACACAGAAAGGGGGCAAAGCTAAGAATCTCCTCCCTCTGGTTACATCTGAAGTAAAACTAGAAGGGGGCTCAGAGTGGATTGGGCCCAGGCTTGGCTGGACAGGACCCCTGGTGCAAGCCGGTTAGCTGTCTGATGGGCGGGTAGAGATGAGCAGTGCCCACATCACCAACCTGTGCAGGGCCGCCCTTCCCAGCCCACTCACGGCCAACCTGCAGATGTGTGCTGTCTCAAAGGCATTCTTTCAATTCGGAGAAAGGACAGAGACACCCTTGTACTCTGACGTTGCCTGAGCTTGGTCCCTAATCAGGCCCCATCTGGCCACGGCAGTGGGCTACACGGGGCAGCGCCTCCCCGCAGACCCTCAGCCCCAGAGTCCAAGGTTCGATAATGCTGGCACATCCTCGGCTCGGGTCCTGCCCCCATGGGGCAACTGGCTGCGCTGAATTTTTATTTTTGAAACAAGAGCACTTAAGGGATAGAGTGTTTTCGATCTTTCCGCCACTAATCCTCTCCTCAGAGTGCCTTCCTTCAGACTGTGTGCACCCCCAGATAATACCACAGACCAACTGACCAATGTGTCATGTTCACGTCCAGCATTTTTCCAGAAATGTTTCCACTTCACATTTCAGACCCACCCTCTCTATTCAGTCTATGTGACCCCAGAACACCTTTTAAACCAACATCCTAACACCCGGGAGGTTGACCCTGGGAGGAGTCAAAGAGGCCTGCGTCCTGTGACTGTCGGGAAATTCTAAAGCCAGAAGCCCACGTAGGGAGGCTTTCCGAACTGCCTTACCTCCTCGCTATGCCTCTTTGCAGACGCCGTGTTAGAACCCATTTAAAGCATTCAAGCATATAATCAAATTTCAGTAATGAGTTATTAATTAAGCAGGGGCAACCAATTCTCTGCTAACTGCCTCATAAACAATCGACAGGAGATTTGCGAATTTTGACTTCCTGACACTATTAAACAAATCAATATTAGGTTTCAGACACAGCAATTCAGACAGTTTTCTCTGTTATTTGGCAGCCATCTGCCTGGAATACTAATGAAAGAATTAAGAGCTGGAGATTTTGCATGTGTTCCATCAAAAAGATCCTTATCTGTGGGGAATTGGGGCCTGATTTGCATGGAAGAAGACTTTGCTTTTGTAGGTACAATTTTTCTCAATATGTCACTCATTAGTATTTATAAAAGCACTGGGCAGTGAATGGCCACCAGGCTTCATAACAAGCAGCCAGGGCCCTACTGGAGATAGCTCGGAACAAAGAATTCATTTATTTATATATTTTGCAGACTGGTTAATTTATAGCTAACTGAACCTGTGGAAAACTTAGGTCTAAGAACACAGCCAAGCTTCTTACTCAGCTCGATTTTTTAAAAAAAGGCCTGCTTGCTGCAGGGTAGAAACAGCCAGCTCTATAAGGAAGACAGGGTTTTTGCAAAATCTAGGTAACCTCTGAGGGGCAAAATGTGCTCACCTGGGACACCTACCCTTGACCTTCTCTCTCTCTTTCTCTGTGTACCTGAAGAGTTCACTTACCGGGATAGCAGGGCTGGTAGGGATGATGACAAAGCTTTGTCTGTTTATCTAAGGAAGAAATACAGATCAGTTTTCTCCATGCTAAGCATCTCTCACTTGGACTTCCTTGCAACACAGGTCCAAAGGAGATTTATTAGTGGAGTCACTTGGCATGGGTAATACATTCACTCTGTGGCCTCGTGGTTTAGCCAGAAAGATGCCAGTGAGGAACTGGCCTAATGGTTTAAGGATTGGGACTAACAGTGAGGAGGCCCCTATCCAGACTTGCAGATTCAGGGCCTCTGCTTACTATGCTCTCATCAAAATTCCTTGAAGCTAAAAAAAAAAACAAACAATACCCAACTGTGTGTGTATATATATATATATATATAATTTTTATATTGTGCTTATAAGCATATTATATATACATATATGTGCCTATCTCCCCCAACAGAGTGTATTTCTGGATATGTGTATCTATATAATATATAAAACTATGTATATGTGTGTATCTATGAATGTATATATTTGTTTTAATATATGTATGGTTTTTAAAGAATTATTTAATTTTATTTATTTATTTTTCAATTTGACCAGAGAGGGACAGAGAGAGAGAGAGAGAGAGAGGGAAAGTGAGAAAGCAAGCTGCCAGGTCCAGGACTCAAACTATGGTCAACCATGTGGGAATCCGGCACCCTTAACCACCAGCACCCTTAACTTCCTGACAGCCCCATATATTATGTTTTTTTTTTTTTTTTTTTTTTTACCTAAGATAAGCTTGTCGTTTTTCGGCCAAAATCTGAACTTTTCCTTGGAGTATCAGAAAGATCTTACGCAGAAAGCCTCCACTCATGGAGCTTATTTTCAATCTGAAAGATCTTTGTTGTAGCTGCACGTTGAGTTTTGAGACTAAGAATGAAATATAATTTCAAAGCAAACTGAGCGGTAAAGCAGGCCGCTTCTGAAAAATGCTGCGATGTTTTTGGTAGGTTTAGTGTTAGGGTTAGCCATTAGGGATAGAGTTAGTCTTAGGGTTATGTTTTAAGGATTATGCTAGGGTTAGGGTTAGGGTTAGGGTTTTAGGAATAGTATTAGGGTTAGTGTTAGTTTTAGAGTTTAAGGATAATGTTAGGTTTAGTGTTAAGGTTAAGGGATAGTGTTAGTGTTTGGGTTAGATATTAAGGATACTGTTAGGGTTAGGGTTAGGGTTAGGGTATAGGGATAGTGTTAGGGTTAGGGTATAGGGATCGTGTTAGGGTAAGGGTCTAGGGATAGTATTAGGGTAACAGTGTTTATGGTTAGTGTTAGGGTTAGGGTTAGGTTTTAGGGATAGTGTTAGGGTTAGGGTTAGGATTCAGGGATAGTATTAGGGTTAGGTTTCTAGGGATAGTAATAGGGTAAGGGTTAGTGTTTAAGGATAGGGTTAGTGATAGGGTTAGGGTTAACGTTTGGGGTTAGGGATAATGTTTGGGTTAAAGTTTAAGGATAGTGCGTGGTTTAGGGTTAGGGTTAAGGGAGAGTGTTAGGGTTAGAGTTTAAGGATAGTGTTAGGGTTAGGGATAAGGTTTAAGGATAGTGTTAGGGTTAGGGTTAGAGTTTAAGCATAGGGCTAGGGCTAGGGTTGGGGTTAAGGGATAGTGTTAGGGTTAGGGTTACAATTTAAGGATAGGGTTTGGGTTAGGGTTTAGGCACAGTGATCGGTTACTCTTAGGGTTTAGGTATAGTCTTAAGGTTAGGGTTAGATGTCTGGTTGAATTCTGGACAGGGTGGTCTGGATGGGAGTTGGTAGGTGAAGTGTCCCCTTGGTCGCCAGGTGCCTTCAGATGTACCAGGCTGCTGGTTACTACAGCAAATGTGGAAGACTGTGAAGAGGGGAAGAGGAAGATGCGAAAGCCGCTTTTCTGCGAAAATCGTCACTTTTTCTAAAAATATCAGAAAGAGCGTTGGCAGAAGGAATCCACTCATGGGGATGCATTTCATAGGCAAAGGCCTTGATGTAGCTGGAACCTGAATTTTGGGACCAAGGATGCACTACACTTTTAAAGCAAAGTAATACTAGGGAATCCCACTTCCCAAGTTATTTTACAGTACACTCACAGAAACCAGTTTGTCCCAGGTATTTAACTTTGGAAGTTGAACACCTAGTGATGTTCAATTTTGAAATGAATCTCACTTTTCCCTGATAAGCATGTCATTTTTCAGCCAAAATCTGTTTTTTCTTGGAGTATCATAAAGAACTTTGGCAGAAAGTCTCCGCTCATGGAGCTGAGATTCATTCCTAAAGATCTTTGTTGTAGCTTCAAGTTGAGTTTGGGGCCTAAGAAGGATCTGTAGTTGACAAACAAAGTAATACTAGGGAAGCCCGCTTCCAACGACATTTTACACTACACTCACAGAAACCAGTATGTTCCACTTACTTAACTTTGGAAGTTGAACACCTTGCGATGTTCGATGTTGCTCTACTTGAATGTTTGTTCTTGGAAGTTGTGCTTATATGCATATTATATATACATATATGTGCCTATCTCCCCCAACAGAGTGTATTTCTGGATATGTGTATCTATATAATATATAAAACTATGTATATGTGTGTATCTATGAATGTATATATTTGTTTTAATATATGTATGGTTTTTAAAGAATTATTTAATTTTATTTATTTATTTTTCAATTTGACCAGAGAGGGACAGAGAGAGAGAGAGAGAGAGAG
>NW_006199485.1:768767-789710 GCF_000334495.1 Tupaia belangeri chinensis
TAAATAATTTTTTTTTGGGGGGGAGAGATTTTCACTGTAGGGCGCGTGCGCTCGCCAGACAGACAGAGAGAGACATAGAGACAGAAAGCGAGAAATCACTCCCCAGGGGGGATGGTCACGCCGCAATCCCTTCTCCTCCATTCTCCTCTCGGGATCTTGGGCACGCACGCACACTCGCCCGGCGTGAGTTTTAAGCCACCGGGTCCAGGACGCAAACTGTGGTCGACTACGTGGGAGTCCAGCGACATAGCCATTACGCTAACTGCTGGTTCCCTATATTATGTATTTTCATATGTGCATATACATTATATAGATATACATATCTAGAAATATACTCTATTTTAGGGTTAGGTCTTTTTTCAAATGCATTTTTATTTTGTTCCTGGTTAGAAGGAGGGCATGTGAACTCTCTGGAAAGAGATTGAAGAGAGAAAGAGAGAGGGAAAGTGAGAAATCAGTCCTGAAGGAGATGGCCATATTATAATCCTTTTTCCTCCATCCTTTGCTCAGAAAAGTATTTTAAAACAATAATCAAGAGCTGGCAGATGGTGTGATGGTAAAGGTGCTAGAGTCCCACATGACTGACCAGAGTTTGAGTCTCAGACCTGGTAGCTTTCTTTTTCTCACTTTTTCTTTTTCTCTCTCTCTCCGGTCAAATTTAAAAAATAATAAAATGATGAATAAAATTAAATAAAACTTTAAAATAAAAATAAATAAAACAATAATCAAAGCCAAAAAGAGAGTGCTGATCTGATCCTACAGCTGAAAGATCTTCTCAAATTTGGTGCTTAACTTTAGGTGCTTAGGCCACTAAGGAGCTCGTTGACTGCCTACAGAGGCCTTCAGGAATCTCCTGACATTATCTGCAAAGCTTTGCAAATTTGTATACATTTGCGATTTTTGAGCAGATTATCCACAACATTAATCAACCTTCTAAAGAGTTCTGGAACTCAAAATAAATTAAAGAACCATTTTTCCGCACTTTTTATAGATAAGGAAGCAGTGGGTTAGGTGAGTGTTATGATTCTCAAGATGAACGAGGGGTGTGGGATAAAATCCTGTCTCCAGACTTCCGGTCTTGGGGTCTTTTACTCCACAGCGTGCTGGGGTTTATGTCTGGTAGTCTCCCCAGTAGAGAAGCCGGAACCTCAGGTAGTACCGAACTTCAAACGTACCACATTTTTCCATATACGTACATCCCTGTGGTAAAGTTCAACTATGAATTAGGCACATCAGAGATTAACAACAATAACTAATAATAAATAAGACCATTATAACAACATACTGTGATAAAAGCTATGTGAGTGTGGTCTGTCTCCTTCTCTGTGAAAACATCTCATTCTGTACTCACCTATTCTCAGACAGCCACTGACCAGAGGTAAGTGCAACCTCAGAACGCCAAACCACGGCTAAGGGGGTCCTTCTATGCCAATAAAAAAAACAGCAGTTAGCAAGTAACTGAAAATAGCAGTGACTTCAACAGAAAGTAATGTCTTTCTCTTTTACATGAATGAAGTGGGCAGGTCGACAGTCTGAGTGTGTGCTGGGGTGACCAAGTGGCAATGGAGGCAATGAACATTCCAGAGGCCACTCTTTTTTTTTTTTTTTTGGCACTAAGACATGTGCACTCACTGGAGAGACAGAGAATAGGAAACAAGAAATCAGCCCCTTCGGGGAGCTGGCCACGCGACAATCACTTCTCCTCCGTTCTCCTCTCAGGATTTTGAGCATGCGTGTATATGTGCTTGGGGGGAGTTTCAAGCTGCCAGGTCTGGGACTCGAATCATGGCTGACCATGTGAAAGTGCAGTGACTTAACTACCACTACTCTCATAGTGAGAAGTATGGAAGAAGTGTGCCCTGTCCTTACATAAAATATGAATCTTCAGGCAAAAATTCAAATTCAACTAAGAAATTCCATGAAGAATTGCCCACATCACAAAAGGAACTTTGTTTTATAATAAGAGTTCCATTGGGTACTTACAGAGTATCCCTGACATATGCCAAGTATGACTTGATAGTCCAAACTCCAATTCTCAGAGAGTATTTCAAAAGTGTGGCAACTGGTGGTATGTACCTCTCTACTGAAATAGGTACGGAACAGATAAGAAGAGGGACCCATCAAGTCAGCAAGGGGCATGGTGATTATGTGCTGGTCCACATGGCCAACTGTGGTTCGAGTCCTGGACTTGGGGGCTTGAAAATCATGCTGGGTGCATGTGCATACGTCCCCAAAATCCCAGGAGGGAAATGGAGGAAAAGGGATTGGGGTGTGGCCATCCCACTTGGGAAGTGATTTCAGGTGATTTCATTCTCTCTCTCTATCTCTCTCTCTCTCTCTCTTTCTCTCTCTCTGTCAAGCACACACACACCCTATGGCAAAAAATTAATGAAAAAAAAATCGAGAGAGAGGGCTCCATCACAAGTTGGGTATTTTCAGTACATTAGGTCCACTCCCTACATTATCTAATTTAATTCTCACCACACGGTAAAGTAAACCACGTAGATATTCTGTCCTTGACTGGTCTCGTGTCACCCAGGATGTGGCAGGTCTGGAGTCTGGTGCTACCTGACAGCACGACTCATTTCTTCTCTGGCTTGCTGTGAGATGTCCTGTACTACCTTCTTGCCATGCAGAATCCCTGTTAACCTTGTCCAATACTGTATTTTGGTTTTCCATTTAACCAGTAAGTAGAACAATATCAATTGTTTACCAGAAATACTCTTTGCTGTTTAGAGACATGGAAACTTGTGCATTGTTTTGCAGAATTATAATTTGGTTTTTAAGTATTCAAATATCCCTGTTACCCTTGCCGTCAATATCTTCTGGTGCTTCAGTACATTTCGTTTGGAATTACCACAGATAGTTAAGATAATCCATAAAATGAAGCATCAAGAGAAAATTTCAGAAACTCTCTCTGTTCCCTATAATTTTTTTTCTGTTCCTTGCCTTGATAGTGTAACTTGACAACGTATTGTGTATTTTAAAATATGTTAGTTCAGAGATCTGGTCATATGCCAAAAGACAACTTGAACACTCAAGGTTGATGTTTCCAGCTTCATATTCTTAGATGGAATATGTCAGTCTTTGAATATTAATTTAGGACTAAGAATGTACTCTAGTCAGTTAAAGCAAATGAGGATATATTAAGGAGGATTATTATCACATAGCTCATGGAATCTCTAGGGGGGCTAAAGATCTGGATCTGAATGCTACATGAAATATCGTAGACAAGGAGCCATTTTGCTAAGAGAGATATCAACTCATTCCATGGGACTGTTGTACTATAAAACCCTGGTCTCTGTGGCCTACTCATCAGCACCTCTTGATACTGAGCAACGAACTCCACAAATCCCCCTAGCCAGCTCCCAGCACAAAGGCTTGCACCCTCACTGGCCAGCACATCTGATTTTTCTGTGCATGGCTACCAACTTTCAGTGCTCATTCATGTCCAAGATTTGTGAAGTATACCTACTTGGCAGAATTCAGACTGAATGCAGATTTCTAGCTGCAAGAGACTCTGGAAAATGTAGCTTTGTTTTGAATTTAGCATTGACAGCATCTGTAACATAAAAAGATATGCTAGGAAGAGATTATGAGGAGTACTAATGTAGCTAATCTACAAAATCAGCCACAGGTCGTGGTTTTCCCTCTGTAAAAACTCACCCATACACTGGAAGGCTTATAATGTACCTATAGTATATCAAGTTCTGAGCTAAATGCCTTTATAGCTGTGATTTAATTTAATTTCTGCAAAAATCCCCTCAACTAGGTAATTGCAGCCTTATCTTCAGATGAGAAGACTGAGGCTTAGAGACCTTCAGAAATGTTCTCACCTCATACAGTTCGTGCGAAGCTTTGTTCTGTTGTTTCCTAGTCTGGCGACAGAGCTACGGCAGTGAAAAGATCACAGAAACCCTGTCACAAGCTCAGTGACTTTAAGTTTTATTTGACTTCCTTAATCCTCAGGTTATTCATCTGAAAAATGGAAATACTACTTTGTAGGTGGAGCTTACATAACATAGGTATATCCCTAGCTTGAGACCTAGAAAATTCACATGAAATAAATGAAGAAATTTGGAAAAACAGGAAGTTTTCTAACTTCTCACTCCCTGACAACCACCCTTCTCTTGCAAAGTGAGAGATGATTTACTTGGTAATCCGTCTGATGCAGGAAGGTTTCATGGCCCGTAGTTCAAAGTGAAAATAGGATTACGTGCCCAGGAAAAGGGGACCTTGTATGGCAGTGGTGTCTTGTTTTAAAAGCAGGAGACCTGTTAACACTCAGGCTCAATTAACCTGATTTCTTGATGAATCTAGAGTGACAGGGACCTGCACTGTTAACACGCAAGTACTCCCAGGTCTTCCCAGGGCTTTCTCTGAATCATATTCAGGCAAACGGTTAGGGAAATAGAAGAATGAAGAGTAGGGAGGAATCTTTCTTCTTGGGCTAAGGTCTAGGACTTTTTTTTCTGTGTGCTAAATTCAGGAATTGGGAAAGCGAAAATGGAAAAGAACTCAAAGAGATTCGATTGATATCAATCTTAAAGAACTTGAAAAGGAGGAAAGGAAGATATAAAAACCTAGCCACCAGTCAGGAAGAGGTTTGTTTGATTTGTTTGTTTGTTTAGAGAACCCAACGTGAGAAGGTTGGCCAATACTAGATAGTATCAGAGGTAACTGTGGCTTGAAGAGAATTCAGGAAAAGGAGAAAAAGGACCATTTTAAGAACTGTTGATGTTATTCAATGGATCACTCTTATGTTTTTTTGTGATGAGATCTGTCAAGTTTGAAATTCCTTTTGAATTAGTTTGGCTGATGGATTGTGCTTCTTTATATGTGACCCTACATAGCTGGGAGCTCCATAGGGCCTGATTTATATTTGGGTTATGTTCATTTTTAAAACCAACAAAGTAGTTGTGGTTTTTTTTATTTAAAGGTTCATGAGGCCAGATGGTGGTGCAGTGGTAAATGTGATGGCCTATGAGGCAATTGGGTTATGCTCATTTTTAAAACCAACAAAGTAGTCGTGGTTTTTTTTTTATTTAAAGGTTCATGAGGCCAGATGGTGGTGCAGTGGTAAATGTGATGGCCTATGAGGCAATCCCACATGGGAAGGTTCTCAGTTCGAGGCCAAAGACCTCCTGGGGTGTGCTGGGCATACATTTGACTGTGATCCAGGGCTGGTTAAAGGGTGAGGGTGGGTCATGGGGTCAAGACACTGTCGGGAGTTCTCTCTCTCTGTCTCTCTCACTCCTGGAAGAAATAGGTAAACTTAAAAAAAATAATTTTCTTGTAAATGTACAACTTACAGGTTTTAAGGCCTTCAAAGAAATGGAAGGTACTCAAAAAGTTTGCAAAACATCTGTCTTTGTTCACCAAACATTGCATGAGGGTTGAATACAGAATATGCACCTCCACACGCACACGTGCCGCCTTCTTTTTATTTAAAAAATCACAGTTGCATAATACGTTAGTAATTATTGTTACAAATAATTCAAGCAGAGTTGAAGATCCTTTCCATTATTTCATTTCTTAAAAAAACAATAAGCCTACATTTATTGTACATTTACTCTGCAGTGTTATATTTACTGCGCATTAATTTATTTAGCATGTAAACCAGAAAACTAACATTAGAGACTGATACTCTTATCTCCATTTTTACCATGGAGAAATCTGAGGCGCAGGCAGGTTAAGACCTTGCCTAAGGTCCCACCCTTAGCATTTTGTAAAATTGGGATTTGAATCCAGGCCCTGTGACTTCAGGCCCTGTGCTTTTAACTACGTAACAGGCTGATTCCAACAGCATTGACCTTCCCAGGGAAAGACACTGACCTCACTCTGATGCTTTCAGGTAGTTTTCTTCATGCTAACATACATGGGCAAACCTTTAAAATCCACGTGTGTGTGACACACGGATCTTTTACAATCGGTAACACCTCGTAATTTGATAAAATGCACACGCCCAGGCCACGCCCCAGAATTACTGAAACACAGATTCTATGGTTGGGGCCCAGAAATTTGTGTTGTAACAACCACCCCCCCCCAAGTAATTGTAAAGCACACTCAAGTTTGAGAACCACTGCATTAATAGTATGCAAAAGTCCAGGCCTTCTAAGAAGTAGATAGCAAAACAGGTTTGAGTAAGAAATTTGTGAAGAAAAGTTCCTGTAGGAGAGGATATAGGGGGAAAGATATAGAAGCAGGGAAATGGAGAGGAAATGGGGAAAGTCAGGGATAACCATCGTCAACAATGTAAGTTGGACTCAGAGTGACGAGAGAGAGGTAAGCTAGGTGGCCGCCGCTGCAGAGGCTTTGAGCTTGAAGTCAGCCAGTAGAGGAGTCCCATGCCTTCCAAGGAGCAGGTTTGCTTTAGATCCTTCCCACACACAGTCATTACCAGCAGGCAACTCCTGGGAGGCACAGCCTGGGTTCAAACACCGCCATGGGTGTCAAAGTGCAGCCACTTGGATTGTCAATCAGTTCTACCTGCATGAATGCGGGAGGATAAATGCTCTTACTATCACAGTGAATATTACCATTCTGTGGCTTGTCCCTGCACTCAGCAACATAGCCTGTAACTCTATCCCCTTGAGTATGTATTGTTCTGCTAACTCGTGTTAATAGCTGCATAGTATTCCGTTACATGCATACCTCCTGCTCTGTGTAAACATCTGTCCATTAACAGACATTGAACTTATTTTGGATGATTTTGCTGTTTCATACAGTGATTCAGCATTCATCTCATTTTGTACACCAGGAGAATTATAAACAAGTAACATTCCTAAAGCCCAGTGTGCGTATGTGTGTTCATGTGTGTGTGTTGATCATCTTGACCATAGTCACCTCTAGATTTGCTGAATTGCTTTATACTTCTGTGAACAGAAAATAGATAAAAGTAAACATTTCTTCACATGCTGGCCATTACTAGATAGTATCATATTTTAATTTTTGCCTATCTGATGAATGAAATAATGTCTTATTGTTGTCTTAATTTGCATTTCCCTGATTACTTCTGAGATTGATTCTTTTTTTTCATATGCTATTGGCCATTTGGTATATTATTTTTTTTCATATGCTATTGGCCATTTGGTATTTCCTTTGTGAACTGCCTATATGTATGGGCACCCTTGCTATCAATTTACATAGATGTTGTGATAAATAAAATACAAGCTTATTTTATTGTATTATTAAATTGAGTACCTCTTATCATTTTATTTTTTCAATTAAGATACTAAGAATATTGTGAATCTCTTCATGTTAAATGGGTCTTTTTACCTTTAAAAAATAAAATGCTTAAGAGCTGGTGGATTCTGTGGACCACAGGCTCCAGAGAACTCACGGACTGGTGCAGAATGTGCACAGACTGAGCCATAGCTATCCAAACCAGGCCTTCCTGGACAGAGTGGACCCTGCAGGCCCAAAGACAGGTTGCCTGGGAGAGTCTCCCCAAGGGATGGGGCACCAGCGTAGGGGAACCTAAGACAAGAAGGCTTCCCTCCCCACCCCACTTTCACCCTGGTGTGCTGGCTGTTGGCCCCAGTTGACGGGGCTTCGACACAAACTTTACTCTCTGCGATCTCAGGCAAATCGCAAAGCCTCTCTGAGCCATCTGTAAGGTGCAGCTAACCAACCATATCCGTCCTAGTGCTGCTTTGAGGATCCAAGTGCTAGTCCAGCCCCCAGCCCAGAGATAAACACAGGAGATGCCCAGTGAACATTTGCTATCATGACGATAATATGCATGACTCTGCCCAATGACCACCCTTCTCTTGCAAAGTGAGACGTAATTTACTTGGTAATCTATCTGATGCAGGAAGGTTTCATGGCCCATAGCTCAAACTGAAAATAGAATTATATGCCCAGGAAAAGGGAACCTTGTATGGCAGTGGTGTCTTGTTTTAAAAGCAGGAGAACCGTTGAATGACCACAGGAAAGAGAAAGCGGTAAAAACCCCTTCTAGGGAGTATAAGTTAAAGTGTATGTTAGAGAACAGACATCTCCAGTCCTAACTTCACTCACAGATCGTGGGCTGTGGCTTTTATCAGAAGGCGTGTTTGTAGACTACCCTGCAGAGACACCTGTGGCAATGCCGCAGGCTTGGGACTCGCACTGGATAGGGACCCCTCTTCGAAGCCCATCACTCTTCACAACCTGGCCAGCCCGAATTTGGTACTGACTCCTCTGTCTCTTGCTGCCTGTCTTAATCTCTTGCTGCCGATTAATTTTAATGAAAGGTACATGAGAAAATGGAAGGGTGTAGACACACAGCTATGTCTTTAGCAGAGAAACAAGGACAGCCTTAGAACCATGTTGATTTCCAGGTGGAAAGAAATGTGGAGCTTTCTGTCTCCTCCTGGTAAAAGAGGATTTATGAAACCCAGAGAAAATAGCTCTTGAAGCAGAGGTTCGAACTGTGCCAAGTTTGTGACACAAAGGAAGCGTCTTCCAAAAAGGAAGTTCTGATTAAGCCCGACAGCTTCGTTGCCACTCCCGGGGCGAAGGGGAAGGCATTTCTCTTGGACAGGTAAGCGGGCTCCACCCACCTGCCACATGAGACCCAGTGGGGCTGGGGACACGCCCGACTGCTGGTGATGGATTCCCCCACTTTCAGTTAATCACTCTAATCCCTCACATCTGTAGGGCCCGTCGGCGTTTCCAGCGCACCCATTACCTATCTGGTTCAGCCTCAGAACCACCCCGTGGACAAAATGAGACTAAACACAGGTATCCCATGAATGCCACATGTCCTGCCAGCTGTGTCCTTCCACCTCCTAAAAACTTCCTCCTGAATGTGACACGCAGGACCTGCCAGTGGCATGAGAATCAATCCATGGGCTGCCTGGTTTTTGCTATGACAGCTCTTGGCATTGCGAGATCTTTGCCTCCTAGGCCTCATCCAAGGGACACTTCTAGAATGGTCTACGTGTCCTTCAAGACCTCACTTGGACCTGTCCCCAAGCAGATGTCACATCCTACAAGGGGCTTTTACACTCCGAGTCTTGTCCAAATGTTAGTGGCTAAGCCTTTTTTATTTGTTCCATACCACCCAGCCCCAGCAAAGGACCAAGAAAATGTGCTCTCTGATGGCAGCCTTATGACAGTCGTTCTTAAAGAATTTCTTTGGGGGCTGGCAGGTGGCATAGTGGTAAAAGTGCTGGACTCCCACATGGCCGGCCACAGTTCAAGTCCTGGACCTGGTGGCTTCCTTTCTCACTTTCCCTCTCTCTCTTTCTCTGTCTCTCTCTGATCAAACTGGGAAATAATAATAATAAATAAAGTGAAAAAAATAGTTTTTTTTAAAAAAAGAATTCCTTCGAAAGTATTAAACAATAACTCCCATTTCTCAAGTGCAAACTGCATGTTGGGTCCCATGCATTGTGTGTTGTGCACATTGTTGGACTCAGTCCTCAACAAAGCTGTCTGATGTAGCCACTTGTGGTAAGACAGCCAGCTCTCTCTCTTTCCTATTCCTATAAAAACATGGTGATCGCTTGGTTTTGTCCATGCACATGAGAACAGTTTCCCAGACAGGCAGAGCAACAAAATGGTAGCAGGCAGCTCCTACGTGGCGCTTCCCACATCGACCTTGCTGTTCACCAGGACTGATACACGAGAGGGAAACAGACGTCATTTTGGAGCCACGTATTTCAGCACCCCTTTGTTTTGTCGCTACATCTTCCTCTTTAACAAATGCAGTGCTGTGATGTCCATTTTACAGACAGAGGAACTTAGCTCATAAAGATGAAGTGACTTGGGGCCAGTAGGTGGCCTAATGACTAAGGTGCTGGACTCGCACATGGCCAACACAGTTCGCGTCCTGGACCCGGTGGCTTAAAAAATCTCACTGGGCGCATGTGCATGTGTGCCCAAAATTCCTGGAGGAGAATGGAAGAAAACGGATTGTGATGTGGCCATCCCCCCCGGGGGGGGGTGATTTCCCACTTTCCCTCTCTCTGTCTATCTATGTATCATTCTGGCCAACACAGGTGCTCTATGGCAAAAATCTAACAAAATAAAGAAAAAGATTAAGTGACTTATACAAGTTCACACAAATACAGAGCAAGGATTCAGGCCCACGTCGGTTGGATTCCAAAGCCTCTGCAATATGATTTATTATTTACTGATCTGAGCATTAGTGACAAATTGTAACAGAAGCAAGAACTTCAAGGCTTTGCCCTTACAGGAGTATCACTTGTCCGTATGCTGTCTTCCTCCCTCCCACAACAAAGAGAACGCCACGCTCAGGAGTGAGCTGTCCTGAGAGATGAGAATGTAGTTTCAAACTCCTACCTGTTCTCTGTGAAGTCCTAAGTGGGTACAGGAGTCTAAATAGACCCTAGTTTTATATGCAGGTGGATCCCAGAGGGCAGCCTGGGATGGCCAAAGGAGGATTGAAAATTAGACAAGAGGAATAAGTTCTAGTGATCTTTAACACAGCTTAGAGACTGAAGGTCATGATAATGTACATTTCAAACTTACTAAAGGAGTAGACTTGAACTACTCTCACCACGAAGAAAAAGCATTTGAGATGTAAGTGTTATTCCGCAACGTATGTATCATTGTACAATGTAGACAAGCATGAGAACGTCACAATTTACCTCATAAAAATACATGATTACTACTTATCCATTAAAGATAACATTTTTTAGAAACTCATTTTAAAACTCAAGAGGAACTGAAACTGCCTTCATTAACACTCTTGAATAAAACCTTTTCCCATGGAGGGCAGAAGGTTGTAAGAATGAGAAAAATGTCCTTACTATGTTCTGGACTATTTGATTTCTTAGAATTATTATGTGTCATGGAAGAGGTACGTGGATAAAGTGTGTGTGTGTTGTGTGTTTGTGTGCGTGTTTACTTTTGTTAATACATTTGCGTGCATGTGTGGTGATGTGTGCTTGGGTTTGCATGTATGGAACTGTGTGTGTACAGATGTCTGTGTGGGAAGCATGATGTGTGTGTATACATGTTGTTGCAGTTGTGTGTTTTTGAATGTGTGTGTTCATTTGTAGTTCGTCTGCTGATTCACCACCTGCCTACAAGATAACTGGGCAGAATCATTTCTTCACAGCTCCCTATCAGGAGATCTGGAAAAAGGGCTGACTTGATGGGGCCAATCCCATGCCAAATGGCCCTGTTCAAGCCCCTATGGGTCATCCCCTAAGTACACACAGCACACATCCCTTCTGTCCACCTTTACCTCTCCACTCAGTCTCTGGAAATGAGCTTTAAGGTTTACTGTTGCCTACATATTGGCTGCTGGAAGGAGATGAATAAATTCCTAGGCAATGGTGATCCTGTGAGGAGAGCACAGAACTTCCCTGAAACAGGCTGGAGATTGCCTCTAGGAAGCTCAAAGGAAGAAGCAGGCTCTTGGGGAAGGGAGGGTCCGAGGACGCATACCCCCACGGGTCTGAGTTTATCGAGTCTGTGCTTTCTTTCAGAGTTTGTAAGAGTCCCATGAATTGGATAGTTATCTTCTCCTTCCTCTGTAATTCCTGTCAGTTACTCCCATCTCTCCAATAAAATCTGTCCAACTGGGCAACAGCGAGTGACAAAGTGGCAGGGACGGAGAAAGAGGGCCATGGAAACTCGGGTGGTTCTTGTCTCACTCTCACCCTCAGAGGTGCCCAGGGCTCAGTCTGTCAGAGGCTCAGTTATCAAGAGGCACAAAGGTCCTGAGGATGGGGGGATCTGAAGCGAGGCCTTCTGGTCACACTGTCCACGTGTCATCATCATGCTGTCTGTGAGGCACGGCGCAGACATGAAGAGGTAGGAGCTGGCCTCTGCTGTGGGAGGCATGGTAGGCTTTGAAGGGACAGAGTGCTCCATCTGGGATGCCCAAGGGACAGGTGAAGGAGGCAGGGGAAGGAAAAATGGGTAGTGGTCTGAGCACTGTTAACGGTACAAACCTCTTTTCCCCATGGCCCACAGTGAGAAATGCATCGTACACGGCCTCGTGCACATACATGTATGCATAACTGAGACCTACTTTTCCAAACCAATGTGTATGTAAGGTGAACTAGAACATTTTCTCTTTTATTCTATTTCATGTTTTATAAATGTTATATAAAACATCCAGCAAATTGGTTTTATACTTCCCCAAAGTTTCACAAGGAGTTTGAAAAAAATGACAGGATGGCACTGGGAGAGTTAGTTATTCAGGAACTGGAGGACAGGCCTGAAGTTGAAGTTTAAGGAGGCACTTGTTTTCAGAGTCATACAGGTGCCAGCCCAGCACCTGGTAGGGAGTGCCTCCTTAAATTTTGCACCAGTAATTTTGCAACCGTAAACATCTCATTCACCATGTCTTCGTCTCATCCCAGTAACTGAGCACCTATTCCATGCCAGGTACTGTTCCCAGGGCTTGCATGCACCATTTCAATCTTCCCAACAGCCTCTCTTTCCTCTGGAGGAATCTGAGGCCTATGGAGATGCATAGAAAGTGTTGGCGATGACCATTAGCAGCCTCCAGAAATCTTGGGTGATTGCGAACACCAGGACAAGCAAACAAGAACAGCCAGGATGAGGATGGAGAGCCAGCAGAGGACCATCCAGAAGCAGGGCTGCCATCCATGCCCAGGGACACACGGGCTTGCTGATCATGGAACCAGAATACTCACATGGATTTCCCACAAGTCCACTTTTCAAGGCTACAATTTGGACATTAGAGAGAGAGCTCAGCCTGGGAAATCCTCAACAAACGTCTGCCTCTGCGTTTAAACATGGGGGGTGTGTACCAAGGGCCCAGACACTCACCAGCTGGTAAGTTTTGCAATAAGCCTCATTCAATATCATGAAGTCCTACCCATGAAAGGAGAAAAGTAATTTGTGCTTCACCAAAACAAGTACAATCATAAAAAGTGTCTGGGAGCCAGCAGATAGTGTGGTGGTTAAGGCTCTGGATCCCACAGGGCTGACTCCACGGTTCAAGTCTCAGACTCAGTGGCTTGAGAAAAAAGCCAAGTTCATGTGTGTAAATGCCCAAAATCCCAACAGAAGAATGGAGGAGGAAGGTTTGCAGCGTGGCCATCCCCCTAAGGGTGATTTTGCATTTTCCTTCTTTCTGTCTCTGTCTCTGGAAAGCACACATGCTTTATGGAAAAATCTAAACAAACAAACAAAAAAGTGTCTGAAATCACAATGGATTATCACTACACACTCATCAAAATGGCTAAAGTTACAAATACTGATGATGAAGGGTGTTGGTGAAGATAAGGAGCAACCGGAATTCTCACACATTGCTGGTAAAAGTGTAAAAGGACACAATGACTCTAGTAAACATTTGGTCAGTAACTACTAACATTAAAGGTATTCACATCCCATTACCTTGAAATTTCATTATTAGGTAGATACTCAACAAAGATGCAGAAACATGTATAAAACAGTCATACAGCAATATTCATGATAGTTCTGAACTAGGAACAACCCAAAAGTTTAGGCATAGACCTACTATTATACCTGATATTCTGGATGAATCTCACAAATGAATTGTTGAATGAAAAGAAAAAAAGAAAAAGAGAAGAGAAGAGGAGAGGAGAGGAGAGGAGAGGAGAGGAAAGGAGAAGAGCAGAAGAGGAGAGGAGAGGAGAGGAGAAGAGCAGGAGAGGAGAGGAGAGGAGAGGAGAGGAGAGGAGACGAGAAGAGAAGAGAAGAGAAGGGAAGAGAAGGAAAGGGAAGGGAAGGGAAGGGAAGGGAAGGGAAGGGAAGGGAAGGGAAGGGAAGGGAAGGGAAAAGAAAAAAGAAAAAAAGAAAAAAGAAAAGAAAAAACAGATGTGGCTAAATCTATATTACATGATCCCAGTTATTTATTTAAAGTTTAAAACACAAGCAAAATAAAACTGCTTTTAGGGTTTCTCCCCTTAGGGCCAAAATAAGAAAAACAAAAGAGTAATTTCTGTAGGAGTCAGAATAGGGAACTGTGGTAGTAATTGGAAGTGATCAGTAGGGACACCAGGGGGCTTCATGGATGTTGGCGCTGGTTCTTGACCCAAGAGTGTTTACAATAATTGACTCATCTGTCATTTGTATTCCATGCATTTTCTCTATATATACAAATTGTGAAGCATAACTTACATATAGGAAACACATAAAACATATATATATGTACATATATATATGTATGTATGCACACACATACCATCACCCATGAGCCATCCCTGTTTCAGGGACTCTGGAAAGCTGTCAGCCCCAAGCCTCTAACAAATTGACCTTGGAATCAGGCAGTCAAGGGTTCAAATCCTGGCTCCATCACTGGTAAGCTGTGTGCCTAGGCAAGTCACACAGCTTCTCTGAGCCTCAATTTCTTCATCTGTGAAATGGGAGTGAAAATACCTGTATGAGAACTAAAAGGCTCCGTACAGTGGTAAGCACTCAGCAGATGAGGAGGAGTAGCTGAGTAAGGAGAAGTAGCAAAGGCAGAAAGGTAGCAGCATGATTCTGCTGGCCAGTAATAGGAAAAGCTTCACAATGGAATGTCCACTCTAATTCACACACTGAGGTTTCCTTTGGGACATTGGTCATGCCAACATCTCAGGGTGCCACTCCAGACCACAGCTAGCCCTGATGTTACCTCTGTGTGGATTCGAAAATGTGCTCCTTCCTCCCCCAGGTGAACACAGGATACCCCCGTCATAGTAACCTGGTGCCATGGGTACAGAAGCCTCTTTGGAGAGCATTGAAGGGTCTTTAAAGGCCTCACGTTTAAAGCAAGTGCTATATAAGGAGGAGAAAGCAGGTCAGACCCCACCCCACAGAAGCCCATAGACAGTTCACAACGAACACGGCCATTCACGCATGACCAGATTCAGCATTTGTGTAGATGCAGTTTGTGGGGCTATGATGGAAACAGTAATGGCTGTCCTCAGTACACTGCGTCTTGGGACATGAGGCCACTGGGTCCCCCATATTCCACACATCAAGCCGGCCATGAAAGTCTGAAACTCATCCTGTCTGCAGCAGCCATGTGAGGGCTGCCCAGGCTCAGGAGGCCTGCAGTAGTGAGGCCAACACTCTCTACACACCCAAGCTTGGAGGGCTTTCTGTTCATTTAGATGCCAACACAGCATCCGGATAGATTGTGCTAGTAGACACCCTCCATTCCCAGCAGCCCCAGGAAAGAGACTGGTTTCCAATCTCTTCCCCCTAGTGAGAGAATAGTTATTGTATCCAGGAGAGGTTATGAGGGGGCAGGGCCCAGGAACTAGAAACCTCAGAAGTTACTACAGATATCAGTTAAAGGAAGTTCCGCCCCCAGGATGAGCTTTGACAGGCCCATAAAGGCTGCCTAATACCTCTGAGCCCCATGTGCTTTTGATATCATGTCTCATTTTCTGCATGACTGAGAGACTCAGCCAATCCGAAGAAATCCGAAGTCTTCATTTACAATGGAGGAAGCCTTGCTGGCCTGCAGTCAGCAGCCTTCGGCAGCATGCCTGGCGCCGCACAATGGGCCTGGTTTCCAAAGAGCACTCATCACTTTAACACGCAGTGAAACTCCCCTTCCCTCCTGAGCTTGGGTCCTGATGACCAAGGTTTTGAGAACAAGCTAGAGTGAGTGGAGAGTCTTGAATGCATGGTGCTTTGGAGGGAAAGAAATTCAGAGCTCATACCTAGGGTCAACCCTTGAGAAAGCTTGGGAACCCTGTTCAGTTTGGGATTAGTAACCCTAATGGCAATGTCTAGAGCCTCCATTCTTGCTCCCTCCCAGGGAGGAAGTGGCAGGGAACAAACACTTATTTAGCACCTATGGTTTCCAGGCTACTCCCAGGGTCTATACCTCGGGTCTTTCTTTAACCAGTACTCCCATTTGACAGAGGGAAGCACCAAGCCACACAGCTGGTAAGAGTCAGGGCCAGGCTTCTCACCCTTCAGAAGGCCAGCAGCCCCCCTGGGCACTCTCTCCTGCCCACCCTGACTCTCTCAACACCTGCTCCCAGGAGAGAATCAGATAGTAACTATTTGTGTGTTAGAATAGAAGTGCTCTTAGGGAAGGGTGGGTGGAGTCTGGTAGGAATAGGGCTGAGCTGCTGCCTGGAAGGTGCATGTGCAAACACATCAAGTTGACTTTGACTGATATCCAGAAGCTTCCACTGCAGGTCCCCTCTACTGATAGAGATTTCAAGGCCCTGCACTGGTTTCATATTTGTAACTTTGTGGTTTTGCTCGATTTTATATAAGCTTGTAGCTTGAAATCTCCAGTGCTGCATGGATATAGATTGTATTTTATTTGTGAGGGGATCTTGGAAGTGGCATTGATAAAGACGACAGGGAGCTAAAGAGTGTTTGAAGGAATACGGTCCTGGAGGCACTCTAACCCTACGCATAGAACCACATGCTGCTCAGCCCTGGGCACTGGCTTTTATGGAGGCTAAAAGCCCACCTCTGTGCCCCTTCATGCTCCAGAGAAAAAGGGCATGGCCCCAGGGTAGAGCACAAGTTGCAGGTGACCCCTGCGTGCAGGACACAAAAGAAGACCAGACCTTGTCAGTCATCCCAGGAGGGAGCTGCACTCATGTCCCAGGGCTGCCATAACAAATCACCACATGCTGAGGGGCTTAACATGATGGGAGCTTATCCTTCCAGAAGTGGAAGGATAAGGCCAGAAGTTCAAAAATCAAGGAGCCGATGGGGTTGGTTCCCTCTGGAGGCTCTGAGGAAGCATCTGTTCCATGCCTCTCTCCTACTCTCTGGTGGTTGCTGGCAGTCCTTGGCATCCCTGTCTATCTTCTCATGGCCTTGTTTCCTGTGTCTTCTGTGTGTCCAAATTTCTCTCTTCCTAGAGGGACATTAATCATTGAATTAGGGCCACTAATCCAGTACGGCCTCCTCTTAGTTTGATTTTATCTGCAAAGACACTATTTCCAAATAAGATCACGTTCGCAGATGCCGGGGGTTAGAACTTGAACATATTGCCTGGTAGGACACAGTCCTGTCCCTAGCAGAGCCCTGGCTTACCAGAGCAGCCTCCTGGTCTCTTGGCCTACAAGTGAAGCCTCAATGACTTCAGAGCTCATATGCTACAGCTCTGCCCAGGGGCCTCTGCACAGGGGCAGGTTAATCCCAGGGGTTCCTGATTTTGCACAGTATGGGAGAAGTCAATTGGGAATCCAAGAAGGCTTCAGGCTCTCACAGGTAATAAAGGAAGATGGAGGCTTGGCCCCCCCACCAGTCACCTTAACAATCCAAGTGCATCTGCTCAGCACTCCCATCTCCATCACGCCTTCTCCCCACCTCTCCTCCTTCCTGACGTCTTCAGGTTCAGCAAGCTTCTATTTGATTTTGGAAAATTCAAAGAGAAATAAGGATAGACACAGCAAATTCCTTCCCAATGATCCTTTCTGCCCTTCTTTGCTAACAAAATCCCAGTTCTCTTCAGGGTTACAATGTGCCCAGATAGAAAATGTTACTTTCCAACCCCCTTGCAACTGTGGCTGGTGACGTGACCACATTCTGGCCAATGAGACATAAGCGAAAGTTGTCACTTGTAACTTAAGAGAAAAGTTCTTTGATGAGGCCACTTCGCCAGTTTACACCTTCAGCCCTTTGCCCTTATCCCTCCTGCTGCTTGGGACACAGGAAATGACCCAAGAAGTGAGGCAGTCGCCTTGAGACGTGAGTGACAAGCCTGAGGACAAAGCATACATGCCCAGGATGGTTGAAGCCAGGTCACTGTCAGGGTCAGAGAGCCTCTGATCCAGACTTCTGCCGGCCGCACTCCCCACCCCAGTCTTCCTGATATGTGAGAAAAGAAGCATATCACTTGCTGAAGCTGTTATGTTTCCGGTTCTCAGTTACTTAAAACCAAAGACAACCCTACACAATCGAGCCGCCCCTCACCACCACCCCCACATAACCACGGCTGACATTGGGCCACACTGCCTTCCTGGCCGTGAATTCTGGCTCGTGCACTTACCAGGTAGCTCTTACAGCAAACTGCTTAACCTCGCTGTGTCTCTGACCTCTCTGTGTCTCTATTCTTGACCCACAAATCAAAGAGAACAGAAGGTTCCACAAGTTTTGTGAAGGTTCAATGCAATGATATATAAAACGCTGAGCACTGTGCCTCATGCTTCATTTGTGTTTAATAAATATTCATTATTCCAACAAGCCCCAGTATATAGCTTGCTTTTGTTGTATGGCATTATTCTCTATTCATTTTTCTGTACTCTTAAGAAGTTCTTGTGGGACCAGCAGGTGGCGTGGTGGTTAAGGTGTTGGACTCCCACTCGGCCAACCATGGTTCAAGTCCTGGACCAGGTGGCTTGCTTTTTCATTGTCTCTTTCTCTATCTCTCTGCCTCTCTCTGGCCAAATTAAATAATAATAATAATAAATAAAGTTAAATAAATCATTCTTTAAACAAAAAAAGGTTAAAAAAAGTTCTTATAAACATCATTTTAATAGTGCCCAGAACTTTGTATCCACTTAACAAATGGTAGTTATGGGAACCAGCAGTTAGCGTAATGGCTATGTCGCTGGACTCCCACGTAGTCGACCATGGTTCATGTCCCGGACCCAGTGGCTTAAAACTCACGCCGGGCACGTGTGCGTGTGTGCCCAAGATCCCGAAAGGAGAATGGAGAAGAAGGGATTGCGGCGTGACCATCCCCCTGGGGGGTGATTTCTTGCTTTCTGTCTCTATGTCTCTCTCTGTCTGTCTCTCCAAAAAAAAAAATGGTAGTTATTATTAACATCAAAATTCCATATCCTACTGTTTTACTTAACATTATACCATACATTGTCTTCTAGGATGATTAAAAAAAAAATCCCTAACATTTTTAATACTTGCCTAGCATCCTTTCATGTGGCTCTACCAGAAGTCATGAGACTTTTTATTAAAGGGCCAGACAGTAAATGTTTCAGGCGTTGCAAGACCATAGGTCCTTATGACAGCTATTTAACTGACAGTGTAGCACCAAAGCAGCCAGACAATACATGAGGGCATGCAAGTGACTGTGTTCCAATAAAACTTTACTTACAAAAACCATTGCAGAGCTAGCTTTGGCCCAAGAGCCAAGGTTCACTCACCTCTGGGCTAGACTGTCATTTATTGAAGCAGCCCTTCTTACTGTTAAAGCGTAGACTGGTACCCAAGTTGGGACCATTATGAATATGTCTGTAGGAAGGATCTTGGTACTTAAATCTTTAGCCACATAGTTGAGTATTTCCTTTAGGAGAGTTACATTTTAAGGTTTTGGAGTCACACTGCAAAGTTCTGTAGACATTAATTTATACATATATATTTTTTAAGCCTGGCCTTACATTTGGTACTGTACCTTTGCTTGCTCCACTGCTATTTTCAGATGTTTCCTAAGCAGAAACTGTCTCTTCTATCCAACTGCCAATTCTTCAAGTGCAAAGATGTGACATCTTATTCCACCATTGTATGCCTTGCCCTCAGCTTAGTCATCGCTCCTAACACACACACACACACACTTGCACACACACACACAGTCTGTCATGACTACACTTGGGATGTAAAAGAGAAACCTAGCAAGTGGCTGAACAAATACACTCTGCATTTAACAATTGTTTATTTATTTGTTTTTGTTTGTTTGTTTATCTATTTGTTGTGATTTTGTGATTTTCGGTCCACTGGATCTGGGAATTGAACTACATTCAGTCATGTGGGAGTCTAGTACCTCAACTACCACACCACCTGCTGGCCCTAAACCTTGCATTCTTTAAAACTCCAAAGGGGGACCAGCAGATGGCATAATGGTTACATCACTGGACTCCCACATAGTCAACCACAGTTCGAGTCCCTGACCTGGTGGCTTAAAACTCATGCCAGGTACTTGTGCATGCATGCCCAAAATCCTGAGAGGAGAATGGAGGAGAAGGGATTGTGGCATGGCAATCACCCCCAGGGGTTGGTTTCTTTCTGTCTCTCTGCCTCTCTCTTTGTCTCTCTGGTGAGAGCATGTACCCTATAGCGAAAATCTCTCCCTAAAATCAATAATCAATCAAACTCCAAAGAAGAATGACCTAGATACCTTAGGCCAATTGCCAAGATTTGAATGGAGGGAGCCTTCATACCTAGGTGATAAATTAACCTCTTTCCCAGGCAACCCACGGCAAGACTCCAAAGAAGACAGTGAATCATCCTAGAACCTTATGTCTTTGCTTGCGGAGAGCTCAGCGCTACCCCATCCACCCCATCCCACCCCATCCCCCATCCCCTGAGACACTCTTGGAATGACATGAGTGGATGCCACTGGGACTCTCCACCCCCCGTTAGCCATCCCCCAGCCTCCACGTCCCGGGTCCTGTACCATGGTGGCCCGTCTTACCACTAAGTGAGATTGAAGAGAGCTGCCACCTCTGCCAAAATCTAGCTCATGAAGAAATGAAAATGTTCGCCTACATTTCTTTTCACCTTGAATTTTTTGTGAAACCAAATGGCAGTTTCCAAAGGTGAAAAACTGTTATTTTCCCAGACAAATTCCTGTGAAGTGAAAATTGCTAGTTTCACACAGCGCTACCACTGATGACTATTATTACTATGGGCGCAATTTGATCAGGAAAAAAAAAAAAAAAAAAAAAAAGCGAAACCTGGCTTCTGTTCCCGGAAGGTCTAAATGCTTCTCCAGCCAGGCTCATAGACCAAGAGCCAGTGACAGCCACCGAGGGCTCCGGCTACCACGTACACCACTACCACCCCTGTGCCTAATCCAGACCCCTCAGCAGACACAGCCAAACTCAAGAATTTGCCTCTCATCTTCCCAAGGCCCCTTGGCCTCCCCTGTGAAGAATGTGGGCTGGGACCAGCAGTTAGCATAATGGCTATGTCGCTGGATTCCCATGTAGTCAAACCACGGTTCGTGTCCCTGACCCGGTGGCTTAAAACTCACTGGGTGTGTGTGCATTCATGCCCGAGATCCTGAGAGGAGAATGGAGGAGAAGGGATTGTGGTGTGACCATTCCCCCTGGGGGGGGG
>NW_006199485.1:789775-800567 GCF_000334495.1 Tupaia belangeri chinensis
CTCCAAAAAAAAAAAAAAAAGAAAGAAAAAGAAATGTGGGCTCAGGCCCTCCGAGAGGAAATATGCAAGGCCCCCTGGTGGCTTTAGAGTGAGATATGCAGAATTGCTAAAGTAGCATGTGAGGGGCTAGCCCCACGTCTTCTGGGGCTGCTTACACAATCCAAGACCACAGACTGGGTGACTTAGATGACAGAAATGTACTTGCTCACAGTCCAGGAGGCCAAAAACCCCTGATTGAGTTATTGGCAGGTTGATGTTTTGGGGGTTGTCTCTTCTTACCTGGCTGCCTTCTTCCCTGGTCCTTCACATGGTTGTCTTTGTCTTCCTGTGCCCTAATGTCCTCTTCCTATAAGATCACTAGTCATGTTGGATTAGGATCTTCCCTAAAGACCTCATGTTAACTTAATTACTTCATCAAGATCTTATCTCCAAATAGGGTCATGTTCTGAGGTAGCAGCGGTTAGGACTTTAAGATCTGGGTAGAAGGGGCGTTATTCAGGCCCTCACACCCTACATCCCTGGTCCCAGAATCTTACCATAGCTTTGTAGACCATAAAAAACCAAAGACAGCGTAGTGGTTGGGGTGCTGGACTCCTATATGGCTGACCACAGTTGGATTTCCAGACCCAGAAGCTTTAAAATCATGCCAGGTGCATGGGCATGTGTGCCCTAAATCCTGAGAGGAGAATGGTGGAGAAGGGATTGTGGCATGACCATCCCCCCTGGGGGGAGGGGAACCTTCCACTTTCTCTCTGTCTCTTTCCTGGTGAGCACGTGAGCCTTATGGAAAAAAAAAAAAAAAAAAAAAAACCCACGAAGGAGCTCTGGGAGCCTATCTAGCAGTTTTCGAACTACACCCTGTGCAGCACTTACAAGTCCCAAAGTGATGCTGGTCGGGGGGAGCTTCTATGGCTGGGGACTCCATCAGTGTGGCTCTGAGCTGTCCTATGCGGAGTCTTCACTTAAGATTTTGTTTGGCCAAGGGTCCTTTGTTTTACAAAATGTTTAGAATTGGTTGCTTATTTTTCGAATATTCTGATTACAGAGCAGAGGTGAGCAGATTCACCTAGGGTCATGCAGCTCCTTGACATAGCTGGGACTCCAGCTTTGTCCTCACACCCTGGTTTGGAGATCCCACCAGCACTCCTCAGTGGCTGCCTCTCAAGACAGCAGGCGCCACCTGCCAGAGAAGGGCTTACGTGACACCAGAAGGTGAATGTCATGCTGGAGTCCAATGCCGAGCTGAATCTCAGACCACAGTCGTATTCGTAGTGGTTTAGACTTGTGGATTGGGGCTGATGTATTGGAAAAATCCGAGTCATCGCTATCCTGATGTCAGATATTGCTTGAAAATATTCACCATGAACAAGAAGAAAAACATGCCCCACTCAGGTGCATTTGGGTGTCTCATCTAGAAGCCCCGCATAGTGCTGGAAGTGATCAATATCTCTGGTGACAAGCCGTGGATAACTGTGTTTGCACGCTTTCCTGGGTGTCTGGCTGTCAACAGCAAAGATGGAGATGAGAGAAAAGTACCAGCTCGACTTAAACAAAAAAAAGGCAAATTAATCTCCTAATGCCCAACATGCTGACCTCATAGCAGAGGATGACTTTTGCCTCCTGTTCGGGTCTAAAGAAATGCCCTGTGCTTGGAATGGCTCAAGAAGTTCTTGGCTTTGAAAAGTGGCGATTTTCCCCAGAAATAGAGCGGGGGACAGTGAATAGAGTGAGAGAAAAAGGCTTGTTCCCTGACTGTTCACTTGAGCACCCTCTGCACTTTCTCTCTGTGGGTCAGCTCCAGAAGTTCCAGGCCCAGGTGATAGAGCTGGGCCAGACAAGTGCTCTCCGATCTCCAGGGTGAAATGGGTGAGTGAAATGCGAGTCTCACCCAAAACTAGAGAGTTCCAACCAAAAGACAGGAAGCGGCTACTCCAGCCCATGGCCTCTGAGCTTCCTGATGAGGACTGTACAGGACACCTGGGTACCCAATTTTTATCCCTCTCTTAATAGCCCCTGGAGCAACTCTTTATGAAGGTGTGAGAAGAATTCATAGAGAAAGTCCCACTTTACAGAAGAAACATCACCAGCTCAGCTGTGACTGGTGCACAGCCTGGTTTTTCGGTCCAGGAGCATCTCCCCCGCATAGTTGACTAAATCAGCACTTCCTCTAGGGTGCGCTGTGGGCATTACTCCTTCTCAAAGCATTTCTCACATGCCTATGCTAGATTACTGATCCTTCATCTGCTCTCCCATCATTCTCTCTTCTCCTCCTCATCAGGGCATTAAATACGTAGTATTAGACTTTTGTCAGTCGTAAGACTAGATATAGGTGGTAGGTGTATTTGAGAGGTTCCAATGTCAAAGGCTCGGGCGGTGTCTCCCCTTGTCACAAAGTATGGTCCATGGACCAGCAGCGTCAGCATCACCTGCAAGATGGTTAGAGATAACTCTCTGACCTTTCCCAGATCTGCTAAACCACGTCTACACTTTCTCGAGGGCCTCAGTGAAGTGTGAGAAGCTCACTTGGAGTTAACCTTCAGGGACTTGTTCTAAAGGCATAGTGAGAGAGGCCCATGTGACACACACTGGGGAGTGGCAGGCCACCACCGAGACGCTGTGTGGACAGAAGAAACGAACAGTGGTTACTAAGGCCTAACACGGAAGTCACAAGGGCAGACTGCAGTAACGTGCTTGGGGGTGAGAAGCAGCAGAGTGTATTAACAAAGATGGAGAAGGACGCTCCTAAGCCCCTCTGAGGGACAGAGCCTGCTAGTCCCAGAGAATGTGTCCTGGATGTCCCCTAAGGGCAAGTTCTGTGCCCCATGTTCTGTGTGCTTTGCACACATCTGATTCTTGCATCAGTCCTGTCAGGGTTGACCCCCATATTACAAAAAAGAAAACGGGTCCAGCAGGTGGCATGATGGCATAGATGCTGAATTCCCACGTGGCTGCCTGCAGTTCAAATCCCAGACCCAGCAGCTTGAAAAACCACAACAAATAAATAGATACATAAATAATAAATAAATGAATGTTTAAAAAATTTAATTCCATGTTTCAAAAAACTAATAAATGGGAGGCTTTGGGTATAAGCACTTTGGAAAATGATATGACATTGTTCCATAAAGTTAAATACTCCTATTCCCTAATAGTCAGCAATTTCACTTCTATGAAGGAACTTTATTTCTTTCTCTTTTTTCAGAGGCTTTTGTCTTAGGGTGCTTACTCGCACTGGAGAGAGAAATAAACAGGCAAAGTGAGAAGGAAAGTGAGAAATCATCCTACAGGGACGATGGCCACATCACAATCCCTTCTCCTCCCAGGATCTTGGGCACATACACACACATGATGCCTGGCATGAGTTTCAAGCCACTGGGTCTGGCACTTGAACTGTGGTCAACTATGTTGGAGTCCAGCAATGTAATGTCTATGTCATCTGCTGGTCCTATATGAAGGGGCTGTAAAAAGTTTATGGAGGGACCAGCAGGTGGTTGAGGTGCTGTACTCTCACTTGACCAACTGTAGTTTGAGTCCCAGACCTGGTAGCTTACTTTCTCACTTTCCTTCTCTCTCTGATTAATTAAAATAGTAGTGATAGTACATAAAATAAAATGAACACTCTTTTAAAAATAGTTTCTGAAAACATAGAATTAAAGTACAAGTTTATTCTCATGTAAAAAAGTTTTGAGATCCATACATAGTTTTTTCATAGTATGTATTTGTCATGTACTTGTGAAGACTCCTTGTACGTGCACACACATGTAAGGATTTCTATAGGATACGCATATGTGAAGTAGTAATTGGTGGGGCTGGAACCCAAGCGATCAGTTGCAGAGCCCACATAAATTCCTGAACGATGCTGCTCTTTATGTGCTAGGCTGGCCTCGAGAGCAGCAACAAACAGAACATGTGGCTGTGACTCAGGGGCCTGGGAGACTGGTATTACTCATGCATCCCATTCCACGAGGGGAAGTGTGCAGAAACCCCACAGCAAAGGGCTCAGAGAGAGGTCAGTGGTGACCTGCTTACTTCTGCAGCTTGATTCCGGGGAACCAACATCTGCCTCTGAATCTCCCACCTATCCCATTCTGCTGAACACATGGTGACTCCCCCTCAGAGCCGGAGCTTGCAAAGGGCTCTCAGAAACCTACCTACATTAGCCTGAGGTTTAGACTCTGTGCGTATCATGGATTTGCCAAACTGGGGAAAGTGAGAGGAAGCAGAAGAGAAAGGGAGAGAAATCCATTTTGCTGGCTGTCCACCATCCCAGCTCCGGGCATTTCTAACAAAGAGTTTAAGAGGACTTTCTTTTTGAATAACACAATTTCTAGAAGGACTTCTACTCTCCAGTCTTCCTAACTCTCACTCAACTCTGGAAAGGAGTGACAGCAGATCTCCGAGTTCTCTGTTTACAAAAAAAGGAAAGCAACACCCAGACAGGGGAACCACATTGCTCAACATCAAGACCGTGTGACCCTGGATGGTTACTTCCCCTCTCTGGGCTCTGAAAATCTGTGACTCTCAGGGGGCAAATCCGAGAGAAAGCCCCATCTGCCCACTCTGCAGGTCGTTCTGGATGTGAACTGCTCTGGAACACTGGCACTAGGAAGACCCCATGGGCTCAAACTTACCAGAACAGTCAAAGAATAAGACAAGTGCATACACTCGGAGAACAGAGACACAGACAACCCTGCTGCTCTGTTTATTGCTTGGGCTAAATGCTGGAGAGCCTGAGAGAGCAATTTGGATTTCTTTTTCATCTTGTGGCTGATAGTAAACTGCCTATCACTGAGCAAACACAAAGGAGAGAAGAAATGGAATTGTGCCTTCCGCTGAGTGGGCCGGCATCATGCAAAGACAATGGGCACCGGTTTCATTGCCCCGCTGCCTCCCTCACGGCACTTGAAGCAAAGTCAGATGTCTCCTTTCCAGAAAGTGGAAGAGGAAAATATCAATCTGTTTCGGGGAAAGTTACGAATTGCGTGTGCCTGGAGTACGTGATATATGGCTGCAGCCTGGTGCGCAACAAGTGATTCTTGCTGTTGCATTTGATCTCAGGATGGTAATGTGCTCTCCTGACATCATCCGAACGGGGAATGACTGAAGATGTTTTCTATAAGATGGTTGCAAACTTCAAAGGCCACTCTTAACCCTGCGCCACCCCCACCTCCCTCCCTTTCTTCCTCCTTTCCCTCCAGGCTCTCCTTTCCCTTCACCCAACAAATTGTTTCGGGGCCAAAAGTGATTGTAGGACGATCAAGAATCAAGGCACTTGTGGCAGGTGGTACCACCTGTGTGTCTGGGCAACAGCCACACGGCTGCATCTGCTCCCCAGTTGTGGAGAGAGGGAGGGGGCCGCCTCTGACAAGGATTCCCAGCCAGGCTGAGCCGCAGCCCAGGGCTATGGAAGGGAGCTGGCAGGAGGCTGAGCCTCCACCACCCTCGGCTCTGAGAAATGGAGTCAAGCTCCCAGGGGACTCAGCAGCCGAGTCATCCCAGGGACAGTATGCAGCCCCTAGTCAGGCCCCCCACATTTCCCAGAGGTGAACCAGCTACCCAAGTGCCCCAGGGGTAGACCCCCAGGCACCCCAACTTCAAGGCCTGAATTCTTCCCTGTAGCCACCATCCCACACATATGCCTGCTTGGCTGGATGGAGAAAGACTCACCCCATTCATCCTCTCCCACCCTCCAACTGGTGATAGCAGATACGTACCCAGGCTAACACTTATCCAAGGCTTACTCTGTGCCAGGCACCATCCTAAGCACTTTACACGAGTGGATTCATTTCACTGTTACATTAACCTAGTGGTTCCCAGAGAGGGCGAGTAGCCCCCAGGGGACATCTTTTATCACCATCATTAGAGTGAGGGGTGCTACTGCCATCTGTTGTAGTAGATGGAGGACAGGGCTGCAGCCAGCATCCAGCAATGGATAGGACAGCCCCCGACACACACACATGCACACACACGCACACACACACACACACACACACACACACACACACAAAGGAATTGACTAGCATCAAGTGCTAATAGCGCTGTGGTCGGGAAACCCTGGATTACCCCTCTGAAGTATGAGTAGTAGTCGTATCTTTGTAGCAGTAGCAGTTGTTACTGTGCAGGAAGTGATAGCAGCAGTTATTCTCATTTTACAGATACGGAAACAGATTTTAAGTGACTGGCCTGCGGTCACACAGCTCTCATGTCACAAAGCTAAACTGTAAACCCAGGCAGACAGATTCCTTGGACTCCCGCTCAGGTCATGATGCAAGTTTCCTCGCTCATTATGTAGAGACTGCAGTGCTTCTAGAAAGACCCAGAAACATAAGTCAAGCCAAGGAAACTTGACCCTTACCCCAAGTTTCTCTCCTCTCCAGTGTGAACAATGTGGCGCATTTCTCGTAGGCCTTGTTCTCTTCATGGGCACGAATGCATAGAGCTCATCTTGTTTTGTGGCTGAACAATACATACATGAAACTGTTCTAACTTATCGTTTGTGACTTGCATTTTCTCACTTAACCATTGTCTTAGAAATAATTCCCTTGGGGCTAGCAGGTGCCATAGTGGTTATGGTGCTGGATTCCCATATGGCCTACCATGGTTTGAGTCCCAGACCTGTTGGCCTAAAACTCATACCAGGCACGTGTGTGTGCATGCCTAAAGTCCCAAGAGGAGAATGAAGTAGAAGGGATTGCGACATGGCCATATCTCCTGGGAGGTAATTTCTCACTTTCAATCTCTCTCTGTCTCTCTCTGTATCTCCAGGAAGCACGTACACCCTATAGCAAAAATCTCTCTGAAAAATAATTTTTAAAGGAAAATAGTTTCCTATCGGGACATACAGGCATCCATCTTCCTTAAGCATCTTCTTAACATTCCTTGTGTTGGATATCCTGTTGATGTGCAGTTTGGACGGTTTGGCACAGTTTGACTGAGTGCAGTTTTGGCCTTTTTGAGACATATGATGCAGTGGTCAAGGGCAGAGGAAATGGAATCGCACAAGCCTAGATTAAAATTCTGGACCACTTGTGTAGCCTTGGAAGAGTTCTTGAATCTCTTTGATCCTCGAATCTCTTGTCTCCTGTCTGCCAAATGGAAATCTCACAGGACTAGGGTACGTTCTCAATGACATCATGTGAAGAGGGATGAGTGCAATGCCTGGCACATAGAAAATGCTTCAGAGTGGCCGAGTTTGCTATTATTACCATTAACATGTATCATAGCATGTTATTTACATTATTGTTATTAATCCAATTAGTCAGTAGTCTGCCCAAGCCAACTTACCCAGAAGTACCATCGAAACCCTTGGGAGAAGATGGGTCAAATAATGTAGTATCCCATTGTCCCAAGACTTAAAACAATTTCCCAACATTAACTGACTTGGCTGCAGGTCCCCTGTCTGAATCCTGGGAGGATGAAGGGCCCATGTTGCTAAGGTGGGTTGAATGTGGACAATTGACCAACACAAAAAAGCCAGAATCCACATTTCTCAGTCAATAAGAGCACACAAATTTTAAAAAAAAGGATGGAAAAGACAAGAGAGTCCTATGCCTAGCTGAACTCCGAAACCATACGTGATTAAAATGTGATACATGGCAAACTCTGCTAAGAACACAGTGGGGTCTTGGTGCCCCAGGGTCTTGGGTGAGCAGAAAGTCAAATCTCCACACCCGGAATTCACCTATGGGAATGGATGGCTCAGAGGCAAGGTTGACCTTAAGGCTGAATTTTGTAAACAGAGCTCCATTTATCTCCCTCTTGGGTGTTCTCCAAAAACAGTTCTCCCCCAGCCCCTTGGGGATGGAGGGATGCTTCTTCTAAGGGCTTGAAGCTGTGGCCCTTGAGCAGAAGCTGTGCCAAGAAACTTGCAAATTGAGGCAGTTGTGCCAAGGAAAATTCTCAGCTACAAACTATGGTTATCACCCAGATCCTGAGTGGGGGAGGCAACAGAAGCCAACTGTAATGGACACCTGTGGACTCCTTCCTCATTGTTTCACCTTAAGGGGTCCTGATGAGGAAGGATTCCTGCCACACAAGCCCTGAGGGTGGGATCATATCCAGAGTAGACCAATCACGATAGGACGTCAGGTAAAACTAGTGGCCTGCCCTGGGAATGGTGCAGGACTCAAAGTGAGCCAATTGGAGATCTTCATTTTTCCAAACTACCAGGAGGGAGTATGAGCTTTCCTTTCTGAGATAACCAACCCAGTGGATATACCCCTAGAGCTTCTAGAAGCCACAGAGAAGTCAATACAGAAGCATCCACGGAAAGGGGAACAGAGCACCTGAAGCCGTCCAAATCCCCAGAAGCAGTCCTCCTCATCCTCTGAGTTACCTAAACCAATTGATTTAATTTTGGCTATAAACCTATTTTACTTGGATTTCTGTCATTTGCAAATAAAAGTATTAAATACTACATCCCTTCAAATCTGATAAGACAGTGCCACAGCTGGATGTGATGTGGAGTGGGCACCAGCACCACTTAGTGACAGCGAAGGCTCATGGACTATTAGCTCTGGAAGAGTCTGTGGTGATCATCTAAGCCAGGGCTTTGCAGAAACCATCAACATTTTTCCTAGACACAAGGCTTGCTTGATCCAAAGCAAGAAGTAGACCTGGTCTCTGTCCTTGGAGATGGGCCCTACACTCCCGCTGGAGTGCTGGTGGGTCTTCCATGAGTGCCAGCAAATACTTGAGTTCCTTAGAGAAAATTTCAGAGAGAAAGACCATCAATCTCAGAGCTAGGCTGAGGAAGGGCATAAAAACCCGAGGAGAAACCGAATACTGCGGAGAGAAACAAACTCCAGCCAGAAAGAGACAGGGATAAAACAAGCTCCTGAAGGAACCAAGTGGAAACAGAAAACAAAGAAGCATCACTCAGGGCTCCAGGAAAACATGCCCATTAGAGTAATCTGAAGTTGAGGGAGTCACAGTGACAGATCTGTTGGAGCCAGAGCTCTAGCGGTCACACTTTCTGTACCCTCCCAAGGACAGCAGCTCTGCCTGCTCACCCACCAGCCTCTATCCTCAACCAACTGCATGTTCTAGAAGAAGGGTACATGTATGCACACATGTGTGCACTTTCATGTGTAAATGTGAGTACTTGCATGCACAGAAACTGAGGGACAACCAAGGTGAGGAGGACCCTGGGTGATATGCTGTTTTGTGTGTGTGCGTGCGTGTGTGTGTGCATGTGTGGTACGGAGGTGTGATGTTTGTGAACATGGTGAGTACATGTGAGCAAGCAGGCTTGGCTGTCTGTGGACAGGTAGAGAAGGGCTGTGACTGAGAAGTACTAGAAGAGCATAAGGAAGCGGGGTAAAGCTCGGGGAGAGCCGGTGGGAACACGGGGAGGGAAGGATGTGCGTGTGCACGCATGCCTGCACATGACGAAACAGATCATGAAAATGGAGTATGGCTCATGGCCAGGGGGTGTCCACTGAGGGCATACAAGGAGGGGTCTGCTGGGGTGAGCTGCTCCTTGGGAAAACCAGTCTCCTTGGGGTTTTGCCTGCCAGCCCTTCCAGGAGAGGCAGCAGGCAGCTCTCTTCCCGAACACCCCTCTTCCGGAAGCCTGTGCCCGGAGGTTGTGAGAAAGGGCAGTGGTGGGCTGGCATGCCCAAGTCCCTCCCCAGCCTGGCAGGTCAGAGTTAGAAGTCCTGCCAAGAGAAGCAAGGCTGGTTTCCTCACCCGGTGTGCTCATACCCCTCTGTCAGGCCTGGGGCTGGGGAAATGAAGGTGTTGGGAGAGACTTTCTAATTGGCTCTTCTAATTCTAAGGCATCTCCAGGATGCCTAGGAGAGGAAAGGAGGGAACCAACCTAAGGCAGTGCTGGCTGTCCTCTGAGATCTCTCTTGGGTGACTGAGTGGCCCACATGGGCCACCAAGGCACAGCCAAATCCATGGTCCTTAACCGAGAGCTGGGGTCTCGTGAAATGATTGCCCACCATGAGTGGGTCATGCCAAAGAGCCTGGCATCTTCCCAACTTTGCAAGGATGGCATGGAATTTACTGGGATCTGCCAAGAACCACCAGGAAATCAGGACTACTCACTTCCGGGCTGAAGGCTGGGTCCCCAGGCATCTTGCTGATGCACAAGTTGGAACAGGCCTGGCCTTAGTCACATCTCAACTTCTAAATCTGCTTCATGTTCAACAACCGTGTACTAAACCGGCTGGAATGTTTGGTCCTCTCTCGCTGTGATTTTCTTCACCCCCACCCCAGACTCCCCAGCCCCAGGCAGTTCCCACCCAAACCAAAGGATATTGATCGTCCTGCAGTTCCCCCAGCCCTGAGATTGACAAGGTCAGAGGTCACTGGGAGGTGGCTGCTCCAGTTTCATAGGAAAGCTCATGTTGGAGACCTCCTCATCTTCCTGAGCTCTGTGCGTGACCCACACCCCAATTCGTTCCTCCCTCCCGGATGATGAAATCACAGCCTCGATCTGGACCTGTTCATGCCATAAGATAAATTGTCAAAATGTTTTGATCTAATTGGGTCTTTTTCAAGTCAGCTGAAAACCATCAAGTGAGGAGCCAGATGGAGCGAGTGATTAATGAGGGACATTTGGTGGCTTCTCCACATCCATCATGGAGCCCCATTTGGGCGGGAGTGTTCTAATCCCTGCCAGGAATGGGTATGCGGGGTGAATAACTGAGGCCAACATTTCTACCCGCGAGGGGCCTCTCCTGGCTTCCATGGGGTACAAAGTGTGGCCTTTTCCCCTTGAGGCTCCAAGAACTCTGGTCCAGGAGAGGCTGCCCCTGAACAGACCCCAGGCTCAGAGACAGCCTCT
>NW_006199485.1:801197-839341 GCF_000334495.1 Tupaia belangeri chinensis
TGAAGCAACCCAGCCCCTGAGGAACCACACGGCTGCTGCCATGCCCAGAAGGGAGACCCCAGGAGAAGGGGCCGTGAGTGGTTCTGTGAGCCCAGTGGAAGTCTGGATGCCCTTCCCCCTGGCCTGCAGTTCACTGCACACAGAGCCTCCCTCGGATTGGGGTAGGGACTCAGAGGCCAGCCCGAGCCGTTGCCCGCCTCTCTCTGTCTGAAACACACCCCGTGCTGGGGTTAAAGAGTTGACAGAGGAGTCAAGAGAGGATTTCCCCTGAGCACGGAAACAGGCTCGTGGGTGCTATCTTGGGCCTGGCTGCTGGTCCAGGCTGGGCCTGCCACTTGCTGTGTGACCTTCAGTGACATCTAGCCTTCCGGTGCCTCAAGGGTAAAATGTAGGTGAGGTCCAGTCCTCCAATTCTCCAGCCATCACTAACTCTGTGTCCTGCTCCCCAGCTGCACATTGAAATAGACTGGGGAACATTTTAACAGTGGCGATGCAGGGATCCACTCCCAGCAACCGAATCAGAAGCTCTGGGGCCGGGTCTCAGGCACTGGTCTTTCTCAAAGGCCCTCAAGTGATTCTAACCTACAACCCAAGCCCAGAACGCATCAGCTAGAGGGAAGCCACATCCTTATCCCAGTGGAGAGCCCTGAAGTACAGGAGGTCATGTCCTTGACCCTCTTGGACTTTGAACTCCACTCAGTAGTTCTCAGTTCATGTTCCACAAAAGTCTCAATGGAGGGAGTGGAATACGGAGATTCTAAGAGGGGAACAAGTTCCTCAACCTGGTAAAGTGCTAGTCATCCTTGAAATTCTAGCTCAAAGGCCTTTCCTCTAGGAAGCCTTCCCTGACCACCAACAGATCTTTCTTCTGCAATGCCGTGGTTGCGTGTGTCACATATGGACCTGATGTGTTTGTTACAAATAGATCCTCCCCTCCCCTCATTTCAACTAATAAATTCTGAGAGTTCTACGAGCTGTGTAGTTTTCCCACCGTTGAATTTCCCAGCACATAGTAGGTGTTCGATAATTGCTGGATCAGTTCACAATGACCATAAAAACGGAGACCAATTATGATTGCATCGAAGGTGAATTTGCACGCACATGAAAGCCCTTCGGCAAGTGTGAGGATAGAGGAGAGGCATAGGTAATATGAGATGGACCCTTTGCTCCTGCAGGCCTCATGGATGAGGAGCCCTGGCTAACTCTGGCCTTTCTCGGCCTGGTACCCCAATACCAAAAGTGAAGAGGTAATGGCTTAGGGGTCAATCTCCAGTTCTGCAGGAAAGTCAGCCACATCCCGCCCACAGATGACCCGCAACAGGAAGCAGAAAATCTATGCGCTCCTTGCAGAGAGGCTCAGTGTGGTCTCTGCTCTCTGAGCTCATGCTGCATCTCTGCAGAGCCCACAGAACCGTCCGCCCGCCGCTGCAGCGTGAGGTACAGCCCTGGCTCGCTGCTGCACTCTTCCCCGGCTGAACGCTTTTGGTTAAAATTTCACACTCACTCTGAAGTGGTTCCCAAGACCCAGGATTTATTTATCCTGATGAGCCTCTACTTTGATCAGTGAGACTCAGCGAAGTGGAATTTACTCTGTAATTTATTTTAGGAAGCTGGGAAGTTGTCTCTCTTCTAAGTGGTCAGGGAGCCCTCCAGTCTCACTCTCTAGCACCACAGACTGTAGCTGCTCTGTCTCATCAGGGCCTGGCCACGGTGTCAGGAGAATTTGGGGTATTGAAATCAAAGGAGGGGGGTACCAGCAGTTGGCATAATGGCTATGTCCCTGGACTTCCATGTAGTCGACCGTGTTTCGAGTCTCGGGCCCAGTGGCTTAAACTCACACTAGGCACGTGTGCATGCGTGCCCAAAATGCCGAGAGGAAAATGGAAGAGAAGGGATTGCATTATGGCCATCCCCCCTGGGGGTGGTTTCTCGCTTTCTGTCTCTCTGTCTTTCTCTTTCTGGTGAGTACACACTCCTTATAGCAAAATCCTCTCCCCAAAAACAAATCAAAGCAGGAGTGTAGCAGTGCCTGCCCTATGGCAAAGACTACTGGAGGCTGGAGGAAATCAGAGGTGTTGAGGTCAGCAGACCTGACTGCCAGCCCTGCCATGCCCCCACTCCCTGCCTATGTGACCCATGGCAGGAAGTAGCTCCTCGCAGATACTCTATTTCCTTATCTGTAAAATGGGATAATCACGCCTACCTACTTGAGATCATTGTGAGTGTAAAACAATGGAAGGTTTGTGAACGTGCTCGCCTTTGTAAAATAGATTTCCCGGTATGAGCAGCTATTCTGTGGCTTCATAGTGCAGGGGGCCAGGAATAGAGGGCGCGGAATGGTTGGCCCTGGCTCCCCAGTCTAATTTCCCCTGTGATCTCTGAAGTTCTTTCAGGACACTAAAAGACATTTGGCACTATTGGCATTTGGGGTCAGACGATTCCTAGATGAGGTTGGGGGGTGGTGGTAGCTGTATTCTAGAATGTTTACCAGCATTCCTGGCCTCTAGCCTATAGATGCCAGTAGAACCCATCTCCCTTTTCATTGTGACAACCAGACATGTCTCAGATGTTGTCCAATGTCCCCCGGGGTAAGGTAACCCTGGTCAAGAACCACGGTCTGAGAGTAGGACACTTGGCATTTCTGCCCTGCAGCATGACGAATTGCCTGGAGAGAAGCGGCCCAATTTACGCCAGCAGTCTAGCTGGGGCTGCCTCTAATGAGCTGTGTGCGCTTCACCAAGGCTCTAACCTCTCTGGACCTTAGCCTCTCGTTTGTAAAAACAGTACATGGGATGAGCCGCCTTGTAGGATTTTTCCATCTGGTGCTGGGCTGGGTCCTTTCCCAGAAGGCAGTTTTTAGCAGGGAAGGGAAAGTGTGGGGGACCTGGTAGGCAGGAGGTATGGGAAGTAAAGGTGGAAAAACAGGGATTTCTAGATCATCCTCCATTTCCCCAGAGGCTAGGGCCACGGAGGACCCATCTGTGAGCTGAAATTCTTATGCTCAGAGTTCTTCAGAAGAGAGCAGGGAATCGAGCTGCAGCATGATAATGCCGTGATGAGGAGGCACTGTGTAGGGCTCTGCGTATGATTTCTCCTAGCCTCAGGACAACCCCAGTGATGCTCTGAGGTAGATACGATCATTGCACATTTCGCTGAGGCTGAGACAGGGGTTGCTACCTGCCCACACCCACACAACGGTAGAGCCTGGATTTAGACCCAGTTCAAATCCTGCCCTCAGTTGCCATGCACTTCCCAACCCTGGATTCAGGCTTTCTCATTCTCTGAAGGCCTGATAACAAGAGAAGCCTTTCAGACCTTTCCAGCTCTTGCCCACTGGCCCTGGGATTGAACTGAGATGCTAAGGAGAACCCACCCAGGGATGCTCCGGGGTAGGGATGACCAGGACCCGGTCTCGCCTGTTATGGATCAGGAAAGCCTGCATTCAAATTCCAGTTCACTGCGTGGCTTAGGTTCTCATGGCTGCTGCTTTTTAGGTCTCAGTTTCTTCTCCTGTAAAACAGGAATCAACTCTGCTTCAAAAGTGGAAGAACTGAGACAGGGTAATGAACCTGAAGGGAACAGGTGAAATAAAATGAACGAAGGGAAGCCCATTGGAAAACGGGCTTTCTACGACAGGGTGCCACACCAGTTTTACGGAACTCCTGATCCACGTGAAGCGAGACACTCCATTGATGGACGCGTCTGATGGGAAGAGAGGTGCCGATTACACGGCGGGGACTACCGCTGATCGGTCCGTGTTGCCGGATGCTAGGTCTGTGGGGAAGAGAAGCCCGCCTCACATATGGCCGTGTGGCTTCAGCGTGTCCTTGTCAATCCTCCTTGCTTCTCTCTCACCTCTGGGGCCTGGCAGTTTCTCACCTGCACCCCAGGACTGAGGTGGGAGGCTACCAGGCCCCATTCTTCAGACTTTTCCTGCTGCCAAGCCTTAATATTCTTGTCCCTGGCTTGGCTTCTTTTCTTCCCACAAGTATACTTGGGGCTATTTTGGAAAGATTTTGCCACAACAGCCTCTGAGTGCTAATGAGTGTGACTTCGGAAGAGAATTTTCCATTAGTAGGTAAGAAAAAAAAAAAAAAAGAAAGAAAGAAAGAAAAGGAAAAGCAAAATCACCTTGAAATCTAATAAGCAATCATGGACCTTTACCTCCGAACAATGCCCTATCAGCCAAAGCGTAATTCAGCCCAATGCCCACGTTCAAAACTAAAGCTGCTGTGTGATTACATGCTCCTTTCAACCAATAGGCTTGAGTACTGCGTTCACGCCAGGCCTTGGGCCAGGGGAGGCTGAGAACACAGAGGGAAAGGACGTGGCCCTACTCTAATGTCAGAGGGCAGGACAAATAACGAAACATGGCTGAAGATGGATGAGGCATAAGAAATGTAGATTCATGCGAAAGTCGGGGTACACTTCCCAGGAGAGAGCAGACCACTAGAATGGGCCTTGAAGGGTGATAATAGATGGCATCCCACAGCCTGGGTTCAGATCATATCTCAGGTCTACCAGCTGTGTGACCAAGGCAAGTTACTTAACTGCTCTGTGCCTCCTCTCACTTGGAAAACAGGGACGAGAGCTGCACAGATAGCACCGGACCTTGTGACGGTCATCTGATTAACACACATTTAGTACAGAGCCTGTCACGTAGCACGTGTTCAATAAAAATGAGCTGTGAGGGGCTATTATCTACTCATGGGGCTGACAATAGGGCTGATTTTGCTGCCAGGATAAAGAAGAGAAAACCCCGAGGAAGCACGCAGCCTAAGACGTAGCACACGGTGAGTGCTAGACTAGGTGGCTGTTTGTTCCTCCTGTCGTTGTCGTTGTTGGCAAGCAGGGGTAGGGGAAGGGGGAGAAGTAAAGGGCAGGAGGGCAATGCAGCAATTAGCTCCTCCTCCTCTCTTTCCGGGATCCGGGCCCTCCGTTTACCCCCCTCACCCTTGGCTGCCAAGTGTCATCTCCAGATCCCCAGCCACGAATCCCCCCGGAAGCCAGAGCAAAGAGAAGGCTGATTCCGGCTGCTGTCCTCTGTTCTCAGACAAATGCGCTGCTTTTCTGCCTGGTTTCACACATTGTGAAGGGCAGCCGTGTGCAGATCGCTCGATGTCCACACATCGGGCTCCTCCTGACCCGCTGTTGGCCGGCTGATGGATCCGAAGCCCATTATTGTCATGGATTTGCTGTTGGGAGGAAGAACAAGGCACCCACCTAATAGGTCCCTGCCTCAGTGGATCGCGTCCAGCCGGTCACCCTGCACATCACGCTTTCGACGCGAAGGGATTTGTTGAGTGATTTCCGAAAGACAGATAAGCTCTAATGAATGCTCTGAGACGATACAGGCAAGGCACCGCCGAGACAGAGGAAAAAACACAAGACTTTTTGGAAGCAGTCATTTGAGTGCGTTTTCTTTTTCTCTTTTTTAAGTGTACCTTCTGAAAGCGTTGTAATATCATCTTGCTGTTAGGTTTTTTTTTTTTTTTTTAAAGTGTTGCTAATGAAATTCATAGAAAAGTAAAAACATGTCATGCAAATTAGACACCTTTGGGGATTTTGAAAAACTTGTTTGAAGGGCTAATTAAGAAGCTATTAAAAATAATTAATAATAATCTGCTTCCCAAATTCTTTTCAGTTCAGAAGTGTAAGTGACGCCATTTTAATTTTACTTTTAAAACCGCATGACTCGCAGGTCCCTCGCTTACCTGGAAATACTTTTTCAACTAGCAGGTCTCTTGTTTACCTGGAACTATTTTTCTAAACTTGAGGTGTTTTTTTGCCAAGGTAATCTCACGTGGACCCTTCATTACGAGTGTTTTCCTTTTCTGTTGGAGCTGGTTCGTGCAACAGACTGCCCAGTCAGTGCGGTCAACGCACCATCGCAGGACTGATTCTAAGTCTCACTGGGAGAAAATTGTTGTGAGTTACAGGAAATTAAAAAATTCCTGCAATACCAGCCCACTTCTCAAAGTCAATCTGTGGTATCCCAGCATTCACTTGACTCTGAAGTCAGGCCAGAATGATTTTTGAAGAGTAATTTCCAGCCTTATAAAGGGTCACGTCGTGTATTGAAGCCATATTTGCTTCTGTGTTTTGTAAATTTCGAACTCATTACTAACTCTTTGTCTCTTATGCCCTGTGTCTGGCTCTTACCTCGCCCTCATCAATCTGAGCCTTAAAAATCTAATGAAAAATGCTCAACCACACTTTGCATGTGGAAATGTGATAAAACACCAATTGTTAGAAACCCAAGGAAGAATTGGCTTCTAAAGATGGGCAGGGAGTCGAGCCACTGCTCTCCAAAGCCAGCCTGCTGCTAGGTCTCGGCAAGTCCCCCGGAATAGAGAGAAACAAACAGGATTTCCCACTCTCCTCTGGGCCCCGCTGTGCCCTGTCTCTGAGATAAGCCATAGGCCATGCCTGCTCCACAAGATTCCAAACTGCTCATGCCCTAAGTCCCAGGCCAGAAGACTAGCGGTGTGACGTTGTGCTCATAGAAGGTCAGAGGTCTCTGTGTTCCTACAGAACAATGCTGGCCTCCACCTGTGTTCCAGGACAGAAGCTCGGTTAAGCCATGGATACCTCGAGAATTTCACCTGGCAATGGACCGAGAAACCCCAGTTCTGTGATTTTTTTCCTCCAAAGAAATCTAGAAAGGCTGGTGAGTAGATGATTGCGGTCTTTGAAATGACGAAGGGTGCAGGACCTTCTGAACACACACACAGTCTCTCTCTCACTCTCTCTCTCTTTCTCACTCGCTCTCGCTCTCGATCTTGACCTCTCTTGCATCTCATTTTAAAGTCCACGCTAAGATCCGCTGGCGCAGGTAAGCACCATACCTGAGCTCCTTTCCCCTAGGTAGGAGATGTCGGCTAGAAGAAATAGGAAGAACAGGAGCTTTGGAATTAGGCAAAAGGCTTGCCACCCAGCTCTGCCATCTCCTGGCTGTGTCGCCTTAAATGATTCACATGGCCTCTCTGGGTCTTGGTTTCGTCACACACAAAATGGAGATAACAGTATCAACTTCTCAGGTTCGTTCTCAGAACAGGCAAACACACGGCCAAAAAGCCATGTTCAAGTGGTATCGAACTTGAATACAGTGGGCTCAGTCAACAGAGGCTCCCGCTCCCGTTGTGCTTTAAAGGGCTCTGGGTTTTGATCTGAGAAGGGTTGGTAAATCCACTGAGTGATTGCTGGGGACTCATTGCTGAGTGCTGCCCCCAAAACCCTAGATTCAGGGACAGAACAGCTCTGTTCTTTAACACCCAGCCCGACACCTCCTAATGAAATGTAAATGAGGGTTCTAACAAGCCTGGCATTTGCTTTGGAGAAAAGGTGCGAGCAGACAGTCACACACAGGGCAGCTGTTTGGAGTGAGGCATCACGCCTGAAGCAGACTGGTTTGCAGCGAGAGCACCTCAGTTTTTTCCTCTAGGGGTGACCCCAAGGTGGGTGCTTTTCATGAAGCCTGACTGCCACGTGGAAATGAGTTCAGCCCTCCTTTGGCGCGTGTGTCCTGGACACTCCCTCCCCTTCCCATGGGTCATACAGGTGTCCTTCCAAACGTTCCATGGATTGCCATCACAGCCGAAGGGCATAGTGCCAGCAGTAGATGGATGGGCACATCTGACTGTGAGGGGGTCAGGCTGGCTACCCCGGCTCACGCCTCCCTTGGACAAGTAGGTGGTGACTGCGTGGAGAGAGCCTTTGCCCGGCGCTGTCTTAGGACCTGGACTCCTGGAATCTGAGCAGATTCATCCTCCTGAAACCTAGAAGCCAAGGGCCAAGGCCCATGAGTGACTCCATCAAGCAGGATTCTCCTAGCTGCACCTGTCTGGCCACAGCTCAAATGGGAAACAGACCCTGCCCTGACTTACCAGGAAGCACTTGGCATTTAAATGAAAGGTGCTCCCATGACCTGCAGACCCGGATGTGTGACCTGCAGGCCCAGACATGGTGGATCAAGAAACAGCCCAGCTGGCAAAGATGACCAAGACCACTGTGGTCCTGTCTTCCCAGAGACCGGGGCAGGCTTTGCTACAGAAGTGATGATCAAGACAAGATCCCATGCTAGGATAAGGAAAACCAGGCCAGGACGAGCAGGGAGTATCTCAGGTAGAGAAAGCTGCTTGTGCAAAGGCCCCGTGCACAGAGGAGCATGTGAGGCACTGAAAGAAGGAAAGGGTGACCTAGGCTCAGAGAGCAAGTGGGACCTGGGGCAGGTAGAAGGACTCTGGCAATGGCTTCCATGGCAGACACATTCTTACCAGCCCTCCCCTTAGTTTTTCAACTGTGTATAATTGAGAAAAAAAAATGTAATTCATTTATACTTAAATCATCAAAACATGCATAATACTTTTAAAGCTATATGAAATCCACTATGGCTTTTGATCCTTTTTTTTTTTTTAACGGTATTTGTCATAGGACACATACACTCACCAGAGAGACAGAAGAGTGGGAAAGTGGGAAAGTGAGGAATCACCCCCGGGAGGATGGCCACATTGCAAATCCTCCCAGGATTTTGGGCATGCCTGCACATGTATCTGGTGTGATTTCCAAGCTGCTGTGTCCAGGACTCAAACTGTGGCCATGTGGGAATCCAGCACCTTAACCACCATGCCACCTGCTGGCCTTCTTTTGATGCATTTTAATAAGATTTCCTGACTCTTCTTGCAATCCTCTGCATGGATGAGAGCATAGATATCCAAAGTCACCATGCATGGTCAGAGAAGGCCAGCCTGGACTGGGAGCTGGGCAGAGAAGGGGCTGGACAAGGCAAGGGGTTCTCTGTGCCACTCCTGCCCCACCAGCTGGCGCACACCATCATCCTCCAGCTGGGGCTGGTATGAGTATCTGAGCCTACAAGGGCTGTCCCTAGGGTTTTGCCCAGGGACAGTGCCGGCTGAGGCCCGACTCTGAGGCCCTGACTCTCTTTCCTTCTACAAGGGTCCCCTCCATGGAGCAGGCTCAGCAGAACCACTGAAAGACTGGACAAGCAGTGCTGGCGGCTCAGGGTTCCTCCCCTGGGTCTGTACTTCCTCCCACCAAAACAGACTCCCAGGCCAGGCTGTCCTAGGGGTTAGCTCAGACCCACGCGGGATAGGCAGTCTGGACTAGACCTCTCCCCTCGATACACTCACCATACAACCAGTTCAATCCATAGACTCACTAGGCAATCAGGGTCTGCCGTGTGATCTTCAGAAGTACTCAAGAAGGCTTAGCTCTCTGAGTCTCTTCTTCCACCTCCTCTGTCTCCAGGTCCAGGACAATTGGCTGTAGCCATTTTGCCTTCAGCAGCAAGGTCAGAGACCATGTAGGGCAGGAAGGAAAAATACTGGGTCATCGGGAAAGTCATGATGTATTTTTACATGGAAAAACCAGAAAAATAAGTCATGACTTTCCCAACGACCTAACATCTTGGGAGAAAGTCCTGAGGAATTTGGCAAATCAATCAGTCAAGGAATTGGTTGTGCAGGAAGTAGGTCTCTGGGCTGGCAGGCCCCTTGACTAACTGGCTTCAGGGCATTCATCTTGGACCGTGGAATGAGCTATGAGAGCAGAGTTTTCAGAGCTGGATGCTCTGAGCGTGAATCCTGGTCTTGCTGTTCAGTTTCCTTCTGGTCGAGTAGAAAATTCTAGAAGCTGACCTCCTTCCTCACACAGCAGGACGCAGGACTGACAGTGAGCACCAGAATGGCAAAGTGGCCAGCGTGTGTTCTCATTGGTTGATATCCATGCAGTATCCACCAATAAACACTCGAGGCCAACTGGAGGGTGGAGAGCCCAGTACATCACAGGTGAGTAAAGGGAAGCCCATGGAGCGGTGAGTACCCAGTAGGGGTGGCTTGGTGACATTGCCCAGGGCCAAGACAACCTCACACATTCCAACAACAGAGGCAAAAGCGTGGAGCGGTGAGTACCCAGTAGGGGTGGCTTAGTGACATTGCCCAGGGCCAAGACCTCACACATTCCAACAACAGAGGCAAAAGCTGCACCACCACCACTGCCTTTGACATGCAGTCCAACCCAGCCCAGTCACTTTGCTCATGGTCAAGGATGGAGAATAAAAAAGAGGAGAGAGATTGAGAGAGCGAGAGCAAGAGAAACCTGTGTAGCCTGAAAGATGATCAAAATCAGCTTTTTGGTCAGTCAGTCAAGAAACAGCTCCCGTAGGGCTGCTTTGTGTCAGCCACTGCTCTGGGTGCTGGAGACACAGAGCCAGTGAGAACACTTTTGGAACCTGAAGGGACTCCAGGGGAGGACGTGGCCCCTGAGGAAGAGAAGTGTAACAGTGCTTGCACATGGACTCGATGAGCAGGCCATCACAGTTCTACGGGGGGTGGGGGGGGGACAAGAGAAGGGGGAAGCTTCCCAAGGGCTGACGTTGAAGAAAGGACAGAGGTGTGGAACTTCGGGCGCGGGGGAACAGTCTATGCAGAGCCGTGAAGATGTGGCAGAGCATGGTATCAGGATAACAGGGTCACCTGCTCTGAGTGGGTGCCATCTCCAAACCTGGCACAGCGGACTGTGAGAAAGGTAAGGGCGAGAGGGAGAAGTCATCTGGGCCCCCTGTGGGGTGTGGCCTGCTCCACTGCTGTCTCCTCATCTTGAAATGCTGACGTGGTGCCATCAGTTCCTCTCCTTATGCCACCTTCTGAGACAGCAGCTTGGGGATGTGCTATTTCCAAGGTTCACTTCACATGGAGGCTCACTCCCCTGGGCCCTCCTGCCCTGCTTCCTGAACCCCAGAGACTCCAATGGCAAGCCGAGTGTCCTGGCAGCCCCAGAGGAGGCACTGGTTGGCCCACATGCACAGGATTCGTAACAAGGGGAGTTCGTAGCTGTGCATGGTTTAGGATGCAGGGAGCTCTTGGGGTCTCGGAAAGCGATGGGGCCTTCCTTTTCCCTGCTATGGGATGGGACACCCAGAGAAACAGCTGCCACCAAACAGAAGCTGCCCAGTGTGGTCCAGAGCACTGGCACCACCGGCTCTCAGGGGCAGAGAGAGCAGGGAGGTGGGTGAGGCTCCATGCCCTGACTCTGTCCCTCCCTACCAGGGATTTTCCAGGGGAGGGATTAGCTGAGTCTACAGCAGTAAGGGCAGCTGCCAGGGTCTAGGAACTATGCAGAAAGGAGCGGCCAGGGACTCAGGGAAAACCAGGCTAGCCTCTTTAGAGAGATCTGAACATCTAGCGTTTTCACAGGGACTGTTTGGGGTTGTCAGCAAGCGGTCCAGGAAGCTCACATAGTTCTTGTCCTCTTGCCATGTGACCCACGGCTGGAATGTAAGGACAGCACCTTTATAGACAGTGAGTCCAGGAAGCTCACATAGCTCTTGTCCTTTTGCCATGTGACCCACGGCCGGAATGTAAGGACAGCACCTTTATAGACAGTGTGCCCAACAACTAACGTCAGAGACTCCACAGTCTGTCCCTGGGCCCTCAGAGTGTTTGTTTTGGTACTCCTGCCTGTTAGGCCTGAAGTGTGGACCCTGGATGACAGGCTACTGACTACACCTCTGGCCACTGCCCTCCCCTGGCCTCTGCAAACCTTTTTTGTAGCCTTGAGGGCTCACGTTTTCCTGAGCTCACCTTTCTCCTCAATCTCCTTACTGAGACCTCAAATGTCACCTCTTTCCCCACTCCCCATCCTAGAAGGCCCACATCCAACAAGCACATGATCTACAAATGTGCTCATTTTGATCCTTCACGCCACCTCTGAACTGCTGCAGAGGAGATGATGGGAAAGGACTCCCCAGAGAGCCATTCCAACCTAATGCATCACGCGTGCTGAGAGAGGCCAGGCTGGGCTGGACATTTGCAGCGCAGCTCCTAGCCCTACTGGGGCTCCCAGCTCCCATGCACCTTGGCTGAGCTAGGAAAGCAGGACCTAGGAGGCTGGGCATGGAAGACTCAGTCCTTCCACCAAGGCCACCAGAACCCGTAACTGTCCCTTCCAGGCTTCCTCATGAAGGGGAAGTTTCTACTAGGTTCCAGTTTGCAGACTTTCAATCCCAGGAGAGGAAAATGCTAAAGGTGTCCAGCCCCAAGGACTCAATGCAAAGCCCTCAGCCACTGAGTCCATCAAAGGAGAAAAGACTTGAGACTCAGAGAAGTCTTCGGTTCCTTGAGTGGTCTAAAGCCCAGTCTGTTAAAAATGACCCTCAGAGCCCAGGAAACCAGGAAGCACCCAAGCCCCAGGTGCCTTACCCCACTCCTACCCCAGGCTGGTTGTCCTTCTAGCTCATTTGAATTCTAAGCCATTTCTCTACCTCCTTAGGAATGGCCCTGCCAGCCCATCTGTGATTTGTAGAAGCCTTTCCAGGGCTGTGGAATTACCTTCTTGCTTCTAGACCCAGCTCTGCCCAAGTGGCCTCGTAGTGGGGAGAAGAGGGAAGAATAGGCATGGGCACTCTCAGGCCAGTGAGAGTCTGAGACATCTGCCTTCCCACTAAGAACACAGCTGGTAGGACCAGCAGGTGGCATGGTAGTTAAGGGAGCAGGACTCCCACATGGCTGACCACAGTTTGAATCTTTGAATCCTTGACCAGGCGGCTTGCTTTCTCTCTCTCTCTCTCTTTCTCTCCACCCCCCCCTCTAGTCAAAGTAAAATAAACAAACAAAAAATAATAATAATTCTTTAAAAATTAAAAAAAAAAAAATTCTTTAAAAATTAAAAAAAAAAAAACACAGCCAGTGGAGAGGACAGAGCAGGGCTCTACCTCTCTCCTGGCAACATAGCCCTCTACATAGAAGCAATGACCAGATTCTGCTTGAAATGAAGAAAAAAAGACCTGGGTCTCTTTATAGACATTGCCAGGCTCTGGAAAGGTAGTGCAAGGAGAAATGGGTGCAGAGTCCTCAGGCCCACTCCAGGCAACACTGAGGCAGTGGGAAGACAGCTCAAGGACTCCTGGTCTACCAGGTACCATGAGATCTTGAACTCGTTGCCTCCCTCTGTCAGCCTCATTATCCTCATCTACAAAGTGGATTTCATGATGCCCCCTTATCGTGTTGACACGAAGATCTGATCAAAAAACAGAAGCAGAAGCCTTTTGTCAATGGCAGAGCACTCTGCTGGGTACAAGCTACGGTTGTGTCAAAGGTGTCTCTCAGCCATGGCACCTCTCTCCCCTGTCCCCACGCTACAGCCATCTGTGGCCAGGACACATCCTCCTGAGACTCCTGCAGACTCATCACAAGTTTCCTATGCAAAACCGCACTCACATCTTCTCCCAGCCCCTCCTCTACCATAGCTCTCACCTAGGGACGGGCAGCCAGGTCTCTGAGCCTAACCCTCATCCCTCCCCTCACTAAGTCCTGGCCTCACTTCCTCTGATGGTCAGCTTTTGTCACGTCACTTCCTGCTTGTCTCCAGAATGGCTCCCCTCACCATACCCAGCATCCCACCTCCACCCTGGATCTTGTCACTGCCGCCTAGACTGGTGCCAAAGCCCCAAGCTGGCCTTGGAAAGCCAAATTCTAGTAAAACCTCTAGGGAGACCCCTCACCCCAAGTCTGGGCCAGTATCCATGGCACTGCAGAGTAGAAGGCACATTCTTAATCACAAATAATGATGGGGCTGATAACGGTCAATTTATTTTAATGTTTACTTTGTACCCAGGCCTAGCCCAGATATTTGTCTGTATTAGCTCATTTGTGTCTCCCAGTAGCTCTGTCAAGGGACTCCTGTTACTATCTCCAATTTGCAGATGAGAGAGATGAGGTACAGGGTCGTTTAGCGGGGTGCTCAGGCCACACAGGTGTGAGGAGCAGAGGCGGGTATAAAGCCAGGCAGCCTCCCTGCTTAATACCCTCAGCGGTTTTCTTCATGATATCTCAAGGCTAAGTGTGGCATCGAAACCAGCCCATTGCAACCTAGTGAGCCCCAAACTACCTTTCCAAAAATGCTCTCACCACACTCCCCATACCCAGGGCTCCAGCCAGGCCCAGCGGCATGAAGACCATCACCAAGCAGAGCAGATGCAGTGGTACCTTGGAGCCTGAGTATGGGCTTCCCTCTGACTCCAGTACCTTTGCTACTCCTGTCCTTCCCTTCAACACTCAACTTCCGGGTGTCTCCCTGACTTCTCACCCTCTGCTGACCCCGGCATAGCGCCCGTTACCCCGCATGGATGTTGCCGCTCTGCCAGTCTTTCCCACTGAACCAGAGCGTTCTAAGTCAGAGACGGTGTGTTTTTCTCCCTTTATTGCCTATGTCTGATAGGGAGTGAAGAGATGAGCAGGAGACATTATTTCAAATTGTAATAGAACTTTGAATCGAAGGATAATAAAATAGGGCCCGTGCATCCAACTGCTGTGGATTAGAATTGCAGGCCACGTATTAGCTGTGAGACAGCGGGCAGGTTAATAAAACCCCTCTGAGTCTTAGTTTCATCATCTGTAAAATGCAGGGAGGGTGGAACTCTTTGAAAGGGTACAAAATGCAACACGTTGAATACAGATTGGACATATGGTCCTTGCCATCAGGTAGAAGCTGCTATAATGTTTGCTAAGCTCGTCACATCTGCGTGTGCTGATACCTTCATGGCACCCTCTGCAGAGTTAAGCTCATCTTCCCTAAGAGCCCCGATGACTCCGAGGCAGACTTCTGAGCAAGCGCTCTATTCCCTGCTCCTCACACACTCAAGCACAGCGGTCCTTTCCCACCCCAGGACCTTTGTGTGTGCTGTTCCTCTGTGTGGGATCCCCTCCATCCACTGCTCCTATGGCTGGCTCCTTCTCACCTTTTAGCCCCTAAAAGCCTTCTAAATCCTCTAACTGAACAGCTTTCCTGTACCCGCCACCCCACCCCCATCCATCTCAGCCCCTGCTGGTTTCTTCCATAGCACTTTAAAAACATGTAACCAGGGACCAGCAGTTAGCGTAATGGCTATGTCGCTGGACTCCCATGTAGTCGATTGCGGTTCGCATCCCGGACCCGGTGGCTTAAAACTCACACCAGGCGCGTGTGCGTGCATGCCCAAGATCCCTAGAAGAGAATGGAGAAGAAGGGATTGCGGCGTGGCCATCCCCTCTGGGGAGTGATTTCTCGCTTTCTGTCTGTCTCTCTCTTTCTGTCTGGTGAGCGCATGCACTCTATCGCAAAAACCTCTCCAAAAAAAAAAAACATGTAACCATTGTTGGTGTTTCTTCATCCACTCCATGTTAGCCTGAGGGGCGGTGGCACAGCCATTGTCTTCACCGCCTGGTAACCAGCACAATGCTCAGTAAACAAATGCAGCGTACATGATCAATAAAGAAACTCCTTAGGCTTCTTCAGCAGAGCAGAGATGAAGGGTGGGAGTTTGCAACCAAAGCCTCGTTCCAGGCAGATGGAAGAGGGCCCCTCCCTTTCCCCACAGTCTCAGCGAGGGCGCACCTGGCCGCCTGCAGCCAGCAGTGCTCAGAACCAGCTCACCAGAGACAAATTGGAGGCAGTTCAGAGGAGTGGGCCAGGCAGGATTAGGTGGAGTGAGAGGGTGATTTATAAAGAAAGATAAAAGGGCCTGGCTTCATAAGGCTGGGCTGCAGGATTATTTCGATAACAGCCTCCAAATGTTGGCAAGGTGTGTGCACCAGGGGAGAGGGATGATTCTCTTGCAAAGGTGCAGAAGTTGTCACCAAGAGAGGTGCAAGGGGAGCCCAGCTGGTTTCGGGGTCCTCAGGCAGAAGGGAACCCCTGGCCGAAGCAAGGACTCTTATGGCATCGAGGGACAACTTAGTTCCTCACTCGGGCAGTGCTTGAGTACCTCTGGAAGTTTAGACAATAGAAAGGAGGAAGCAGGAGGATGTTTGGAGGAAACCTTTCACTTCACCAAATCTCTTTGCCAAGTATCTGAGAAGGAAGACACCCCAGTAATCTTTTCAACCAGAGGTTGGCAAATGATAGCCTGTAGACCAAATCTGGCCCACTGCCTATTTTATTGTGAATAAAGTTTTATTTGAACATAGTGACACTCATCTGTTCATTACAAATGGCTGCTTCTGGACTTCGATTTCAGAGGTAAGCACAGCATCAGGGCTCCAGGAGCCGCAACCTTAGACATTTACCATCTGGACCTTCATGAATACTCTCTGCAGCCCCTGTCTGACTGGGTCATTGCAAAAGTCATGACGGATTTTTTTCTATGCAAAAATGCATCATAACTTTTCTGACCACCCAATAGTTTATTACCTTTTGTAAAGTTTATGTATTTACTTCTTTCGTGAAAGAGAGACAGAGAAAGAAAAAAGAAGAGCAAGGGAGGGAGACAGGCACTCCCAACAAGTCTTCATGCCCTGGTCCACACTCAGCCTCAGCTAGCCTGGATCACAGGCATGTGTGCATGTGCGCACACGTGCGCATGTGCAAATGTGTGCATGTATGCATGTGTGCCATGCACAGGGAGACCTGGCACCCGAACTCAGGACCTTCCCATGTAAGACCAGTTGCGCTAGAGCTGTGCCAAAGTCTGGCCCCTGCAGGCCCTATTTTAGAGCATTGATTCTTAAGCAATATGCCCATCACTTTGAAAGGGGAAAAGAGTGTTCACTGGATCCCAAATAATGTATTAAATTATTCTTATTATAATATTACTAAAGTGTATACACAGAGATATAATTAGGTATAATTAGCCTAGGCTTTTAAGCCTTATACAACTAGAAAGCCAAAACAATTCTTGGAGCCAATGCCCACAAAATGACAAAGACATTAAAATTGAAGTTAACAGGGGCCAGCAGATAGGTGGGGGTTAAGGCACTGGACTCCCACATGGCAGATCACGGCTCAAGTCCAAGACCTGTTGGCTTGAAAAATCATGCCAGGCATGTATGTGTACATGCCCAAAATCCTGAGAGGAGAATGAAGACGGGATTGTGGTATAGCCCCCCCCCCCCCAGGGGTGATTTCTCACTTTACCTCTTTCTGTCTCTGTCCTCTGTTCATTTCTATCTCCAGTTAGAGCATATGCCATATGACAAAAACCTAAAAAAACAAACAAACAAACAAAAAACTGAAGTTAACAGTATTAAAATAATACTGGTTGTGTTTTCGCTACAGAGGCTGCTCACGGTCCAGAAGGCCTGCCAAGGTACAGACATGGTCGCACTTAGCAAGCCCCACATCAACAGGGCGCTACGTCAGACTCAATTCTCCCACTCCTTTTCTTTATTCTAACGATCGCAGAAACTTTCTTCACGCTCAGAGCCATGATGTCATTGGTTTCCAATGCGTGCGAATACTCAGCCCTCTGCGCTCTTACTAGCTTGTGAGAATTAAAGTGCACAGTTCACACTGGCCCGGTGTCATCTCAACACAACTACAATTCAGGCATGAGAGCCTATGGTTGCACCCAGGTCTAAGGTAACCAGTCAGATGAGCACCAGGACACGTTTACATCCACTTTCTGAATTATCGGTAAAATAAAAGTGGATTTTGGGGAGAGATTTTTGTTATAGAGTATGTATGCTTGCCAGAGAGAGAGAGAGACAGAGAGACATAAAGTGAGAAATCGCCCCCAGGGGAACGGCCAGGCCACAATCCCTTCTCCTCCATTCTGTTGGGATCTTGAGTCTGTACACACACACGTGAGTTCCAAGCCACTGGGTTTGGGACTCGACCTGCAGTTGGTTGACCACATGGGAGTCCAGTGCCTTGACCACCACACCACCTGCTGGCCCCCAAAATGGATTTTGCTTTCAGTCTTAGAGGCTGTATCGGTCTACTGGTTGGAGGATTCCAGTTTGAAAAGCAGAGACCTAGTCCACCCTTCTCTTTTTCTAAATGGGGAAACAAAGGCCTACTGAAGGAACGTTGCTTGCCAAGATCACGGTGGGAGCTGGGGTGGTAGCCAGATTTGGATGCAGGTGCCAGTGACGTGTCTCCACCTCAGCCCATGGTGGGCCCCCAAGGGCACCGAGTATAGCTGGCTGGAGTTGTTATCTAGACAGCAGAAGTTTTGCCCAGTGGCGCTCAGAATCGGTCATTAGAGCGATGGCCGTGATATCATGGCCTCCTCCAGAGAGGGGAGAGAGCTGCCCTCTAGACACTTTGAACAGCAGCTGAAGCCAGCTGTCCCGGAGGCACACAGGGGCCCACAGGCGGCGAGGTTGACTGGCTGGCTCCCAAGAGCCCCCATCAGAGCTTTAGAAATAGAAGCAACACAAAGGGACCTCTGCAACAGCAGAGGCCTCTTACTTACCCCAAAGAACATGGGCTCAAGGAGGACTGGTCCACCTGAGCTCAAAGTGAAGTTAAGTTGCCACTGCCCTGGGAACCGTTCATGCAAAGGAATCATATGGCTGCCACCCGAGCAGCTGGAGGCCGGCAGACTCCCAACACGGCTGTGGCAGCAGTTCAGTCATTTGGAGCATCCCACTCTTAGAAGGCCAGACCTAGAAAGATGTGTGAGAGGCTCCACTGGCCGCAGGCTGGCAAGTTATAGCCCCTGCTTTGGAGGCTACTGCAGCCCAGGACCACCTTGCTCTGGACTGGAAGGACTGCTCTCTGGTGAGAAGGAGAAGCAGTGAGCAGACCCACAGGAGCTTCATGGAACATGAAAAGTGCCATGTACGTGTCTCTCCTATACAGAACGCGTGATGAAAGGCATGGGACTGGTTCAGACTAAATGAGAGTATGAAATATTCCAGAATATTCAGTGCTTTTCGTGTAAGAGGCCAGATAATAAATATTTTAGGCTTTGTAGTCTACACATGGTTTCTGTCACACAAATTCTTTTCAATCTTTTAAAAATGTAAGAACCATTCTTAGCTTACATGCTGTACAAACATAGGCTACAGGATAGCTGTGACCCACAGGCGGTCATTTGCCAACCCCCATTCTAGAATATTACTAACTCAAAACATCCCCAACAAGATCAACTTGACCTTCCCCAAGGAACTATAAACACCCGAGGAGCAGTTATGCTTCCATTCTCATGCTCACACACACTCACAGATACACACACACTCAGAGCTTCCACTGGACAAAAACACATTTTCTGAAAATGATTTTCAAATTTGCAAAGCATACACGTGTCACATGCTCTAAACCTGGTTCAAGGTCTGCGTGTTACATGAAAAACCATGGTGTCCAAGGTGGGTGAGTGAGGGACTATTCCATGGGTATGGACGGCACAAGAGATGGGAGGAAGGACTTGTCCATGATCTAGTCTGGGGGTTTCCATCCTGTTCCTCAGAGCCATGGGTCTCTGTGGAGCACCCTCTGGAGGTCACTGCTTTGGCCTCCACACTCAAACCAGCTAAGCCACCCCACCTTAACTCTTGTAGGTATTGGGTTTCCATCTATTTATCTGAAAGCAGTACTGCATGGCAAATAAGGTGGTTAAGGGGTTGGCGTTTGGCATGATGGTTGGGGCACTGGATTTCTACAAGGCCAACGACTGTGGTTTGAGTCCCAGACCTGGTGGCTTGCTTTCTCACTTTCTCTCTCTCTGGTCAAATTTAAAGAAATAATAATAATGATGATGAATAAAATTAAAGAATTATTTTTTAACAAAATAGGGTGGGTATGTGTTAAAATCTAATGCCCAGTCAATTTCTTCCTATCCAGTCCGTCCAAAAGTTCTGGAAGAATGGCTTATATGCCTGTCTATCCATTAAAGTAGAGGAGAAGCAGTCCTCATTAGATAGGACAGGTGCTCTGTGGTTTGCTACAGTCCTCACCACGCCCTAAAGCCTTATACTAGGCTGTTTCACAAATTAGTAGTACCTGCCTGGTCTCTGGAGAATTTGAGTTTGTGACTGACTTAACACTGTTTTCACTACCATAAAAATGAAACTCTGCTCCCTGAAGAGCAGTAGTGGTTAATTTAGTAAAGTCACCACTAAACCCAACCAGAGGTTCTTGCCAATTTCTTGAGATCCAAAAAGCTGGTCTATCAACATCTGCTTCATCCTGTGGATCTTAGGTAACCCCTGACTAATCCTGTTATTTTTTTCAGCCTTATAGATTTATTTAAATCCCACTACATTCCAAAAAGTATTTGAAGAAGCTTGTAAATATGCATACAGCACAATAAAATTTTTAAATAGAGAAATAAATCTTAGGGAAGAAAAATCAGATGAGAACAGCAGGATGAGTGAGGTCAGAGAAAAAAAGATAGGGCGTGGAAATGTAAGTCCAAAAGATCTGCACCGTTTTTAAAGTTGAGCAGAGATTTTTGAGTTAGGGTGGCTAATGGAAGTTGCAAATATTGGGTCATTGGAAAAATTATGATGTATTTTTCTATGTTTTTCGATGCAAAAATGCATCTTGACTTTTCTGACAACCCAACAGAATCTCCTTCCCAAACTGCTGAAGACATTGATAAGAAAATAAATAAATAAACTCAAAACTAAATCTAAGAAGTGCCTGCCAAGGAAGGAAAGGAAAAACTATGGGGTAGAGCTAAACAATTCAACACAGCAGGTTGCCCAATCCTTTCCCCGACTTCCCTAGGAGTCATTTTGGAAGATCAACAAAATCCCAGCCATTCTCACTAGTACCCTCAGACCTGGAGAGAAGCCAATCAAAGGGGGATCCACAGATTTCCCTGTATTGACTGGGGAAGAATAGAGAACACTACTGGGGTGAAACAGGAATAATGGGGATCGGATCACTGACAAAGTGAGGGTTCCAGGGCTGCGTGGTGATTTGGAGAAATGACCCAAAGGCCAGAGTACCCCATGGAAATGGTATATACTTCTAAACCAGTCATGATGAACCCAGGAAAGGCTAGGAAGTAAAATTCCAGAAAGAGAAGCCTAATACAGACACCTGCCTTATTGATGCAAAAATATATGACTACACATGAAACTCCAGCCTGATGCAAAAATGCATCTTGACTTTTCTGACAACCCAACAGAATCTCCTTCCCAAACTGCTGAAGACATTGATAAGAAAATAAATAAATAAACTCAAAACTAAATCTAAGAAGTGCCTGCCAAGGAAGGAAAGGAAAAACTATGGGGTAGAGCTAAACAATTCAACACAGCAGGTTGCCCAATCCTTTCCCCGACTTCCCTAGGAGTCATTTTGGAAGATCAACAAAATCCCAGCCATTCTCACTAGTACCCTCAGACCTGGAGAGAAGCCAATCAAAGGGGGATCCACAGATTTCCCTGTATTGACTGGGGAAGAATAGAGAACACTACTGGGGTGAAACAGGAATAATGGGGATCGGATCACTGGCAAAGTGAGGGTTCCAGGGCTGCGTGGTGATTTGGAGAAATGACCCAAAGGCCAGAGTACCCCATGGAAATGGTATATACTTCTAAACCAGTCATGATGAACCCAGGAAAGGCTAGGAAGTAAAATTCCAGAAAGAGAAGCCTAATACAGACACCTGCCTTATTGATGCAAAAATATATGACTACACATGAAACTCCAGCCTTCAAAATGGGCCAAAGGAGGGACCAACAGTTAGCGTAATGGCTACGTCGCTGGACTCCCATGTAGTCGACCACGGTTGGAGTCCCTGATCCGGCGGCTTAAACTCATACTGGGCGCGTGTGCGTGCGTGCCCAAGATTCCGAGAGGAGAATGGAGTAGAAGGGACTGCGGCATGGCCATCCCCCCTGGGGAGTGATTTCACACTTTCTGTCTCTCTGTCTCTCTGTCTGTCTGGTGAGCGCACGTGCCCAATAGCAAAAGCCTCTCCAAAAAAAAAAAAAATGGAGCAAAGGATATGAATACCCACAAAAATGTCTAAGACCATAGCAACTTGAACAAGCCCAACCTCATCTGACCATTCACAAAGGAAACAGTATGCAGATGTTGTTAAAGTTATATTTTTAATTACCTGAAAGTGGCAATAATTCAAGTGTAAGTGGGTACACATGTTGATACATCCACATAATGGAATAATCGGCAATAAAAAAAAGAACAAAATATTGATTCATATAACTCCATGGATGGATCTCAAAAGTATTATGCTATGTGAAACAGTCCTAACGCTAAAGCTAACTGTTCTATGATCCCATTTATTAACATTTGGAAAGAGGTTCTCAGGGGTTGGTGGTTGAGGGAGAAGAATGACTATGAAGAGGCCTGAGGGAACTTTCTGGGATGATGGAAATATTGAATGTCTTGATTGTGGTGGCAGTTACACAACTGTATACCCTTGCCAAAATTCAGAGAACTGTGCACCTGGAAAAGGATGAAGTTTATGGCATATAAGTTATACCTCAATAAACCTGAGTTGAAAAAGAATCCAGCCAAGGGAAAACTCAAACCATCCTCAAGCACAATGGGAAAAAAGACATGAATGTACTGAGAAGAAAGTCACCAAACTACAGGAGAAACTTCCTTATGAGCGCATTAGCTGAAGAAAAATGAATAAGAACATAACTTCAATTATTAAAAAGAACCCAAAATGACCAGGGTAACCCACCAGGAGGGCTAAATTACAAGGACTGACAATGCCAAGTGTTGCTAAGGAGTTGGAGCAACCAGAACCTTCAAACATTGCTGAAGATAGTGTAAGATAATATAATAATTTGGGGAAAGCGCTGGGGCCAGCAGGGGATGTGACAATTAAAGGCACTGGATTCCCTCGTAGTCGACTGGGGTCTGAGTCCCAGACCTGGGCTTGCTTTCTTTTTTTTTTTTTAATAAAACAATTATTTTTTTTAATTATTTTATTTATTATTTTTCACATGAGTTTTGCCAGAGGAAGAGAGACAGAGAGAGGGAGAGGGAGAAAGCACCCCCAAAGTTCGGCACTCGCACCATGGTCAGCCATGTGGGAATTCCAGCACCTTAACTATCATGCCATCTGCTAGGCCCTCTGGTCTAATTTAAATGATAATAATAACAACAAATGGAATTAAATAAATAAATTATTATTAAAAAATAATGGATAAATAAATAAGTAAATTGGGGAAAGTTGTGGTAGTACCTTTAAAAACTAAATATTTATGGTCCAATACTCAGCAAAAAGCCAGAATCCATGTGCTTATGAGGTGGGCCTACTCCTGCCCCTTTAATCGGAATGCCTCTGCCCCAGACCTCTCCTTCCAGCTCAAGAAATCTGTAGGTACCATCTCATGCCTCCAACCTCTCCTTTATCTTGCTAATTTCAGAATCCATGTGCATCTGAGGTGGGCCTAGCCCCGTCCCTTTTGCAGTGCCATATGGTTCTCATTTACTTTTGCCTTTTTTTAAATTTTTTCCCTTTTTATTGTTTTGTTTTGCCCTTTTTTTCCCCCTTTGCTTCCTTTTTTTTACCTGACTTTCTCACCTTGCTTCTCACCTTCCACATATTGAGTTTCTAGGCAGGTCTAGGTTCATAGCAGAGAAACATTTGAATACTTTTAGGGTCATAGAAAACCTCAACTCCTACTGAACTGCTACAGAAAGGTAGAAACTCATCTTTATAAATCTAAATTCAAATTCCTTTCTGTGGATACTGTGTTGACAAACACAGTAGGAGAGGAGGAATAGAAATAGGCATAGATGTACCTCACAGTAAAGTGAAGAATATGAGCTTACAGTAGCAGAAGTCTCTAACAAATTAGCCAAATGTGAACATACCACCAAATGACTAAAAATCAGAGAAGAGAGTATGCAAAGTGAGCAGCTGGGAGAAATACAGAGCTACAGAGAGCGTGGCTCATCTCCTCCCACACACCTCTGAATTCTTAGTTAAAACCCTCACAGCTCAGCCCAGATGCACCTATTCCCCTCAAACTGTGAGGCCTTTGTAATAGCCAGCTCTATAGACAAAAGGGCAGGTTGCTTGGTGAGGATCAGAGAAACATTACTGCAGAAATATTGGAGGTCACCTCCTTCTGCACACCTCTAACACTCGGAATGAACTCTTAAGAAGGTGGGGAGGGGAACCAGCAGTTAGCGTAATGGCTATGTCGCTAGATTCCCACGTAGTCGACCGCGGTTCGTGTCCCGGACCCGGTGGCTTAAAACTCACGCCGGGCGCGTGTGCGTGCGTGCCCAAGATCCCGAGAGGAGAATGGAGGAGAAGGGATTGCGGCGTGACCATCCCCTCTGGGGGGTGATTTCTCGCTTTCTGTCTCTATGTCTCTCTCTGTCTGTCTGGTGAGCGCACGCGCCCTATAGCGAAAACCTCTCCAAAAAAAAGAAGGTGGGGAGTAACATATAATCCATCAGATGACCAGAAACTACCACAGAGGTACAAAAAACACAGGAAATCAAGAAAATATCTCTCCCTCAAGGGGAAAGAACAGACCTTCATCATTCACATACAGTACAATGTAACTCATGGAAATGTCAGATAAATAATTTAGAATACTCATAGTGACAAAGCTAACAGAGATGCAAGAGAAGAGAGACAACAAACTCCAGAAAATGCAGGAGAAAAGAGACAATGAGTTCCAGGAAGTGAGGAAGTTCTTGCACAATCTGAAAGAGGAAATACACACCATAAAAAAGAATCAAATGGAACTGTTAGAGATGAAGGTTATAATACAGGAAATCAAACCCTCCCTTGAAAGTATCAAAGCAGATTAAGATAATGCAGAAGACTGAATCTTAGATGTAGAAGACAGAACCTCTGACCTAGAAAAATTCACCAAAAAGACTGAGAAAACAACCCCTCAAAAACAAGAATAATATATGAGTAATACTAGATGCCATTTGACGCCCAAACATGCAGATAATCAGTATCCCAGAAGGTGAACAACTAATCAGGACATTGATAATCTAGTCCATGAAATCCTGGGAGAAAACTTTCCAAACCTAGAGAGGCATTCAAATTCAGACCCAAGAAATACAAAGGACCTCGCATAGAATCAACCCAAGAATATATCCTCCAAGGCACATCATAGCCAGATTGACCAAAACCACAGAGACAAGATACTAAAATTGGCAAGAGAAAAATGTCAGGTTACTTTCAAAGGATATCCCATCAGGATAACTTTAGACCTCTCATCAGAAACAATGGACGCAGGGACCAGCAATTGGAGTAATGGTTATGTTGCTGATGGTTATGTAGTCAACTGCCGTTCAAGTCCCAGACCCAGTGGCTTAAACTCATGCCGGGCACATGTGCGTGCGTGCCCAAAATCCCAAGAGGAGAATGGAGGAGAAGGGAATGTGGCGTGGCCATCGCCCCTGGGGGTGATTTCTCTCTTTCTGTCTCTCTCTGTCTTTCTGGCGAGCGCAGGCGCCTTATAGTAAAAAACTCTCAAAAAAAAAAAGTATAAAAAGCAAGAAACAATGCAAACAAGGAAAGAATGGGAAAATATATTCAAAGTGTTAAACGAAAAACAATTTCAACTAAAAATACTATATTCAGCAAGATTATCCATCATATGGGAAGAAAAGAGAAAAACATTCTCAGATAAACAAAATCTTAAAGAATTTACCAACATCAGCTCTTCGAAAAGTTCTGAAGGGAGTAATATACCAGGAAAACTAAAGACAGAAAGACAAATATAACAAAAAAAGACCAAGAAAAAGATCAACTTAATGGGAGGGACAAGTTCTGAAATATCAATAATAATGTTGAATGTTAACAGAAAGGTCAGACCACAGTAACACTGCAAATTCAACAAAAGAGAGTTTACACGAGACTGAACTGGTCAAATAGAATTCTATGACTTTTCTTTTAAAAAATACTGATTTTCTTCTATGCTTTGGCTTCCAGATTTAAAGATTTTTGTTTTCTTTGAGTTGTTGATAGTTTCAGCAATTCGTTAAAAAACAAATTTTTAAAACTAAAACATAAACTTTTCTCCCTTCCTGACCCCTTTGCAATTGGAAAATATTTGCGAGCATTCTTATTTTGTGGCAGGATGGTTATTTGTATAAGTTCAATAATACAATAGTATCTGTAGCCTTGCATCAGAAATCGAACTCTTATGGGGCTTCGTGCAAATAACAGACCAAATTGAAATTAACCTAATTTTTTTTGCAAATAAGTTAGTTTACACCTCTCTTTAGTGAAAGGGGAAATAGAAAAAAAAATGTTTCAGAAGAAAATTACAGTGCACTTGTCACTAGATTCTAGCTTTGTCCATACTTAAAGATCTTTTGTGAATCCATGAAATGTGAAAAAAAAGTTTAGTTAATTTTTTTTTTTGACTAAAGGGAAGGGAGGGAGGGGAACAGGGAAGGAAAAACCAGTAAAAGTATGCTTAATTGATAAAAAATGAGAAGCTATTTGCTGATGATAATGTATAAAATAATATCTTTGTCTTGACTGACACGGTATTTGTGTTGGGAAAAGAAATGTATGCTGTAAAGACGTGATTAAATGTAAATAATTTTTAAAATAAATAATTTAAGGCAGTGAAAATATTTAGGGATGCTGAAGACAGTGTGGAACGAGGCAGGAGAAGGGAAGAGTATAGAGAAAGATAGCAAGAGAATAATAGAGAGACATGACATTAGTGGGACACAGAAATGGCTTATTACTGGCTGATGATAACATGTATAGTATTCTCAGCTGGGCTGGTCTGAGAAGTATTTCATGTTGGGTAAATTCTTTTTACAAGCCAAATGGTATACAGTTATTGAACGTTTGAAAAAAATCATGAGAATAAAAATAATAATAATAATAATAATCTGGGAAAAATGATGAAAAGCTATTTGATGATGGTGGTGTGGAAGGTAATGTCTTTGTCTTGACTGATATGCTTGGTATTCCTTCTGGAAAAAGAAATGCAATACACTATAAAGACATATGATTCAATGTAATATAAATGAGATTATGATAATAATAAATAAAATTTAAAAAAGAAAGAACGAGAGAAAGAGAAAAAGAAAGAAAGAGAAAGAAAGGAAGGAAAAACGAAATATTGATCAACTCTATGACCCAGTAATTCTTATCCCAAGTATTTATTCAAGGTAAGTAAAAGCATATGTTCACAAAAAGACTCACATAAGAATGTCTCTTTATTCATAATAGTCAAAACCTGGAAATACCCCAGGGGTTCATCAACAAGCAAATGGATGAATAAAGTGGTATATCCATGCAATAGAAAAATACTAAGCAATAAAAAGGAATAAATTACAGATGAAGGAAATAATAAAGATGAATTTCAAAAGCATTATGCTGAGTGAAGGAAGCTTTACAGAAAAGAGTTCATACTCTATGATTCCATTTATATGACATCCTAAAGCAGGCACAACTAATCTATGTTATACATGAAGTAAGCATTTGTTAAAATTCAGCAAGTGAGGGAACCAGCAGTTAGCGTAATGGCTATGTCGCTGGATTCCCACGTAGTCGACCACGGTTCGCGTCCCGTACCCAGTGGCTTAGACCTCATGCCGGGCGCGTGTGCGTGCATGCCCAAGATCCTGAGAGGAGAATGGAGGAGAAGGGATTACGGCGTGACCATCCCCCCTGGGGGGTGATTTCTCGCTTTCTGTCTCTATGTCTCTCTCTGTCTGTCTGGCGAGTGCGCGCGCCCTTATAGTGAAAACCTCTCCAAAAAAAAAAATTCAGCAAGTGAGAGCCAGAAGGTGAAGCAGTGCTACAAATTCAGTGCTCTGCAAGGCTGTCCCTCATGGGAAGATTGGCGGTTCATGGCCAGAGACCTCCCTGAGTACACGGAGTATGTGTGTGTCCACAATCCGGCGCTAGTTGAAACTGAGGGTGGATCACATCACCCAGATCCTGTGGGGAGAGCTTCTCTCTGTCTCTCTCTACCACTCTCACTCAGAAAAAATTAACTTTATAAAAAATTATCTAATGTACTCTAAAGAAATGTGCATTTCATTGCTTATAAATTTTATGTCAAAAGAAAATGTATGGGGGCCAGCAGGTGGCATGGCGATTAAGGCACTGCATTTTCACATAGCAGATTGCAGTTCAAGTCCTGGACCTGGTGGCTTGAAACATGCTTGGTGCATGTGTGTGCATGCACAAAATCCCAAGAGGAGAATGGAGAAGGCATTGCAGCATGGTAATCCCCCCAGGGGGTGATTTCTCACTCTCTGTCTCTGTCTCTCCGGTGAGCACACACTCCCTATAGCAAAAAATCTCTTCCCTAAAAAAAGAATAGAAAAAGGATACCTAAAGTAAAAACCCAGCTTGAAAAACATCGTTTTTCCAACTTCAATGTTTTCTTCATAATCTCTTATTTTAAACTTAGATCTTTTAAAGACTATCTCTTGTAAAAAAACAACTTTCATTTCAAGTTCAACAATTCTTGTCTCTTTAGTTTTTTTTTTCCTTTTTTAAAATTAAACTAAATTCAAATTTACAACTTTATGTTAAGAAAATTCATAATGTGCACAATCTCTTATCAATAAATGGACTGCGACACATCATTTATTTGTAGGCAGACAGATATATACATATACACATAACAGATAGAGATGGACATAGAGGAAGTGATATAAATAAGTAGACAAGGAAAGGTATGGAAGTCCATGGATCTTTTTTTTTTAATTTATTTATTCATTCATTTTATTTTAATTTGACCAGAGAGACACAGAGAGAGAGAGAGAGAGAGAGAAAGTGAGAAAGCAAACTGCCAGGTCTGAGACTCAAACCATGGTCAGCCATGTGAGAGTGTCCAGCACTTTAACCACCACGCCATCTGCTGGTCCCCTCCATGGATCTTTTTTTTTTGGGGGGGGGGGAGAGATTTTCACTGTAGGGCGCGTGCGCTCGCCAGACAGACAGAGAGAGACATAGAGACAGAAAGCAAGAAATCACCCCCCAGGGGGGATGGTCACACCGCAATCCCTTCTCCTCCATTCTCCTCTCGGGATCCTGGGCACGCACGCACACGCGCCCGGCCTGAGTTTTAAGCCACCGGGTCTGGGACACGAACCGCGATCGACTACGTGGGAGTCCAGTGACATAGCCATTACGCTAACTGCTGGTTCGCCATGGATCTTGATATATATGGAAAAGTACACATACATACAGAGTAACATCTAGAACATTTTCACCCAGTGGTAATATTTGGAGTGATTTGTTTTTAATCATTATTTATTTAATTTTATTTATCATTATTATTATCTTCTAATTTGCTACAGAGCACACAAACTCACAGAGAAAGACAGAGAGAAAAAAAGGGAGGGGGGGAGAGAGAAAGCAAGCAGCCAGGTCTGGGACTCAAACCATACTTGGCCATATGGGAGTCTAGTACCTACATCATGCCACATGCTGGCCCCTAGAGTGATTTTTAAACTTTCTTTACACACATACCTGCATTATTGACATTTTAACATTATTATATTTATATTTGTAAAAAAAATCAACAAAATTGCTTTTGCTTTTAAAAATATTAATATGTGAGCTGAGCTGATCCTGGTTCCTAGTGGTTAAGGGAGTCAAATCCCACACAGTTAACTATAGCCTGAAAAATATGCTGAGCGCACATGTGTGAGCACCTAAAATCTGAATGGGATGAAGAAAGGGAGGAGAAAGGATGCAGCAATGGCCACACCTACTAGGGGGTACTATCACGCTGTTTCTCTCTAGCAAGTGTACTCTGGAGAAAAACAACACAAAACAGAACAGAAAAATATGTCAAGAAAACCCTTGAGTTTCCTAGCAGCCAAAGAATAAAGGAACTACAATCAATCACAGTCTTACCGTACATAGAATCTACCAAATTAGAACAAAACCCAAGAAGAGCACCGTTTTTCAGAGGAAGCACAGCTTTTCCAGGCCCTCAGATCTGCTCAAGGAAATGCTGCCCAAGTTGGAGCACGGAATCCTCAGAACCTCCTTCCGTAATCCTTCTGCCTCCACCACATGCACATTCTACTCTCCAGCCATAAAAACTCACATACGGTTCTCACACAGGCCCTGCTGTTTCTCTTGCCAAGAAATGCTTCATGTTATTGCTAATACATGGGTAATCTTCCATTTCACCTCCTCCAGGGAACTCCCCTGACCCCCAAGACTAAAAAGGATAGAATTAGGAGAACATGAACCAAAACTAAAGGGAGAAGGAAACTGAGGGAACAACACGTGGACAAACCCAGACACACTGAGAGAGAGCAGGAGGCCAGGGGCTCACGCCTTGTGATCTGGCTCCTCTGGGTATAGACAAGGCAGAAACTCTCTGCCCAGTGTCACACAGGCAAGTAGGCCTCCAACCTCAAGAATGATAAGCAGTTATGGGGCAGACAGAGAGCTATTGGGAAGGTTCTCTGAAGGCCCCAAAGACATCAGAGGAGACTAGGGGGAAAGTAGAAGCTGACACAGGCGTTCATATCTACAGAATCCCATGGGAACTCCTGGAGGGTAATGAGGGTCTTGCTGAGCCTCTGTTTCTCAGTCTATGATACAGGGCAAGTAACTCATGCCTGCCTCCTCCTCAGGGGTGCTAAGAGAGTCAAATGAGATAAAGAATGGGCTTTATGTACAAGCTTTGTAATGGCCCTAGAAGTGTGAGGTGTAACCACCTTTAAGCTATGCATATTACGGTGGATCTGCAGACACTTTATTGTTCTTTCTCTCTTTTACGTTGGTAGGGGCGGAGGAATAGAGAGAGACAGGTACCTTTTGATAGGGTTCCACTGTGTTCTGGTCCCCTTGCCCTAGTCTCTCAATTAGCTAGGATTAGATGGAACTGTACCCTGCATGCTCGGGTTGGCTCAGGAACCAAATCTGTGCCTCCCTTTTCAGACTCCAGCCTCCCAAGTGACGATGCCACCTGTACCACCACAGCTGAGCCCATGGATTTCTTTCTAGTGGCTTTTTGGAAGTTTAGTTTTCATTATAAACTGGGGGACTGGAAATGGCTTTTCGTTTGGTTCACACCTATGTCTATTTACAATAGATTATATTCCAAGAGGGAAATAATATGCAATATATTTCAATCTAACAGAATAAAATGAAATTAAATGATTAATAACAGGTCATGATATCATTTATAGAGACTGTATTTCAGTACTGGCATACTAGATATCTAGATATGAGAGTCAAAAAAGATATGGGATATTCTCTCTCTCTCTCTCTCTCTCTCTCTCTCTCCATCCTCTTTCATCTGAATTTGGCCTTGTGACTGACTTTGACCAATGGGACTTTTGTAATCATGACACAAATTGAGTCTTAAAAAGTGATTGCACATTGAATGGATTTCTCCCTTATTGCTCTTGGAACCCTATGACTACTGGGTAGAAAAGGCTGGACTAGCCTATTGGAAGACGAGAGATCACAGAAAGAGAAGCTTCAGTCATCCCAGCTGTTTCAGACGAGGCCATCACAAGCCAGTGAGCTCCAGCCAACATATCAGATGACTGTAGATACATGAACTAGCCCAGCCAAGATCAGCCAAGCCTGACACAGACCAGAAGAATCACCCAGCTGAGCTCATGCCACAATGCTGACTCACTGAATTATTACCCGATTAAATGGTTGCTCTTTTAAGCCACTAAGTTTGGGGAATTTTGACATGCAGTAAGTTAATTATATATTGTGGTATCCCAGAATGAGTCAGGAGACTGGACCACTACCCCAACTTCTTGTGTGACCATTGGCAAGTCACTTACCCTTACTAGTATTTCTTGCACTATATTGAGAAGAGCTGATTATATGATTATTAAAGGCCCTTGAAAGTTTCATCTCATTCTGTGATTCTAAATATTACTAACAAACTCTCATGAACGTGGTAAAATTGCATAAACAAACTGAGGCGTACCATGACATCTGGAATTTTTTTGTCTCAAGGGCAAGCTCTGAGATTCAGTCACCTGACATGTGAGCATAAACATAAAACTATCAGTTCTTAGGACTTTCTAATGACTTTTTTGAACTCCAAGCTAAAATGTGAAATTGAACAAAGCTGATCAGAAAGCAATTGGTATATATCCCAGCCATGGTGGTGTGGGCAGTATGGCACTGCTGTTCAATACTGAAGCCGTATGAGAAGGCTCTGGGTACCTATCCCAGGTATGCCTGAACACACTGGGCACATCATGATCCTGGCTGACTGCAGAACTTGGGGAGCAGGGTTGGAAGGGTTGCATATGAAGACCCTGCCAAGGGTAACTGACTTTCTGTCTGTCTCTTTCTCCCTCTCTCAATAAATAAATACACTTCTTTTTAAAAAGAGAGTAATTGGTATGCAAAGAAAGGAAATTACTGTCAACATCTAAATCCAGAAAGAGCTTTCTGCTAGAATGTGCAGCCTTTAGAAAATGCAAAAGCAAAGCTGGGTCTAGGCCATCTGGAAAAGAAAATCCCTGATCTTAACAGGAAGAGAAAAGGCAAACCTCAATAATTAGATGAACCCCTAAATCAAAATTTTTACCTATCTAGAATCTGGCCCAACAATTTCCTTTTTTTGAAAATCACTTAGAGGAAAAATGAAAAAAGTAATAACACATACATAGTGTATGCTCTTAGATGATTGAACTAGATTATGATAAATATCTAAATTCTCTCTGACCAAAACTGATAGTTTATGAAGCTGTGTTTTCTGAAATTGGACATGACGAAGAGAATGCGTTGGCCAACAATGACTGTGATTTTAATCATTCAGATTGGTGCTAAGGAGGACCCAGATACTGTTGTTGCTGGCATCTTTAGAGTAAATTTGCAAAGTGGGGGGACCCAGTACTTCTCGAGAAAAGAGACATTTCACATAGTAAAGTGTATGAACACTGGGTTGTTGCCTGAGAGTACACAAGCCCACAGAATCCACTCGCTATATGTCCCAGGTTTATGATGTTTACTTGAAGGGTTTTGTTTCATTCTTTTTTTTTAAATGGGGGATACTATGTTTATATAAAAACAAACTTGGGTGCATCTTGAAATCAAATGCAAAGTTTACATTAATCTTCTAGTATTAGAGAAATATCTGCCTTCTAGGTGTATCTTTGGGGGTACACAGCTCATTCCCCTCTATCATGAGGAACACTTATTGTGGGCAAGGATGAAACACCCCATGTTAGGTTATCTCCAGGGGCTAAAATATTCCCAAGCAAGTCTTTTTCTTTTCCTTTTTCTTTTTCTTTTCCTTTTTCTTTTTCTTTTTCTTTCTTCTTCCTCTTTAACTTATTTATTCTTTTATTTTAATTTGACCAGAGAGAGACACAGAGAGAGAGAGAGTGAAAGTGAAAAAGCAAGCCACCAGGTCTCATACTCAATCCACAGTCGGCCAAATGGGAGTCCAGCACTTTAACCACCACGCCACCTGCTGGCCCCACAAGCCACTTTCAAGTGAATTTTCTTGAGTAAAGAAAATTGACAGAAATGGGAACCAGTAGTTAGCATAATGGCTATGTCGCTGGACTCCCACGTAGTCGACCATGGTTTGCATCCCAGACCTGGTGGCTTAAAACTCACGCCGGGCACATGTGCATGCATGCCCAAGATCCCGAGAGGAGAATGGAGGAGAAGGGATTGCGGCGTGACCATCCCCAAAAAGAAGACCCTGCCAAGGGTAACTGACTTTCTGTCTGTCTCTTTCTCCCTCTCTCAATAAATAAATACACTTCTTTTTAAAAAGAGAGTAATTGGTATGCAAAGAAAGGAAATTACTGTCAACATCTAAATCCAGAAAGAGCTTTCTGCTAGAATGTGCAGCCTTTAGAAAATGCAAAAGCAAAGCTGGGTCTAGGCCATCTGGAAAAGAAAATCCCTGATCTTAACAGGAAGAGAAAAGGCAAACCTCAATAATTAGATGAACCCCTAAATCAAAATTTTTACCTATCTAGAATCTGGCCCAACAATTTCCTTTTTTTGAAAATCACTTAGAGGAAAAATGAAAAAAGTAATAACACATACATAGTGTATGCTCTTAGATGATTGAACTAGATTATGATAAATATCTAAATTCTCTCTGACCAAAACTGATAGTTTATGAAGCTGTGTTTTCTGAAATTGGACATGACGAAGAGAATGCGTTGGCCAACAATGACTGTGATTTTAATCATTCAGATTGGTGCTAAGGAGGACCCAGATACTGTTGTTGCTGGCATCTTTAGAGTAAATTTGCAAAGTGGGGGGACCCAGTACTTCTCGAGAAAAGAGACATTTCACATAGTAAAGTGTATGACCACTGGGTTGTTGCCTGAGAGTACACAAGCCCACAGAATCCACTCGCTATATGTCCCAGGTTTATGATGTTTACTTGAAGGGTTTTGTTTCATTCTTTTTTTTTAAATGGGGGATACTATGTTTATATAAAAACAAACTTGGGTGCATCTTGAAATCAAATGCAAAGTTTACATTAATCTTCTAGTATTAGAGAAATATCTGCCTTCTAGGTGTATCTTTGGGGGTACACAGCTCATTCCCCTCTATCATGAGGAACACTTATTGTGGGCAAGGATGAAACACCCCATGTTAGGTTATCTCCAGGGGCTAAAATATTCCCAAGCAAGTCTTTTTCTTTTCCTTTTTCTTTTTCTTTTCCTTTCTCTCTTTCTTTTTCTTTCTTCTTCCTCTTTAACTTATTTATTCTTTTATTTTAATTTGACCAGAGAGAGACACAGAGAGAGAGAGAGTGAAAGTGAAAAAGCAAGCCACCAGGTCTCATACTCAATCCACAGTCGGCCAAATGGGAGTCCAGCACTTTAACCACCACGCCACCTGCTGGCCCCACAAGCCACTTTCAAGTGAATTTTCTTGAGTAAAGAAAATTGACAGAAATGGGAACCAGTAGTTAGCATAATGGCTATGTCGCTGGACTCCCACGTAGTCGACCATGGTTTGCATCCCAGACCTGGTGGCTTAAAACTCACGCCGGGCACGTGTGCATGCATGCCCAAGATCCCAAGAGGAGAATGGAGGAGAAGGGATTGTGGCGTGACCATCCCCCCGGGGGTGATTTCTCGCTTTCTGTCTCTCTGTCTTTCTCTGTCTGTCTGGCAAGCGCACGCACCCTATAGCGAAAAGCCTCTTAAAAAAAAAAAAGAAAAGAAAAAAGAAAATTGACAGAAGTACTGCATTTTCATCTGAGAGATGGTTTGCAGCCAGAATATTGGGGGGGAGGGGTTAGACACTTTCACGGGCTAGAGAAGCAAGACTCCTAGAGACAGGCCTGAATAGCCCAAAACCATGCAAGGAACTTGAGGAAAATACATGCGTACACACATGTCACCCTCCCAGGTTGGAGCCGAGCAGAATTCTTAGAAGAGGATTCTCAGTGGAGACCACAAGAAGTAGCATTCCCTTGTTCCAGAGCTTCTCCTTGCCTGAGCCCCCCTTACATTGCTAAGCCAAGTAAAAGTCCTCTGAAATGCCTTCACTTGGGGGAACAAGCCTCTCCTTTCTCCTTCCCTGCCCAGCAGTAACCTGGCATCTTTGGTAAGATGAACTCATCTTACTGAGCCCTTACTAAAGAAAAAGAAAATTCCAATGAAACAACACAATGGTTACCACCAAAGTAAGCTTTCTGATCTGCCCCACTGCCAAGACATTTCTCTCCCTTTCTCTCTGCCTCTCTTATAAGAAAGAATAAGGGAGGCAGAGAGAAAGGGAGAGAAAGAAAGTACTCCTCCAAAAGGTTTGGTCAAATTGCAATCCCTTCTCCACTTTTCCATCCTGTCAGGATTTGGGGCATGCACACACATACACACACACACATGCCTGGAATGTTTTTCAAGCTATAGGGGCTAGGATTCAAACCACACAGTTAGCCATGTGGGTCGGGGCTAGGATTCGAACCACACAGTTAACCATGTGGGATCTGGCTCCCTGAATCACTAGACCATGTGGCCAGCCCTAGGTTTCTGATCTTAAGGAGCTCAGATCACTGACAATGAAAGAATCGGATGAGTTGAGATGACTCTACCAAGGATTCTCTCCTCTTAGTTCTTCTTTAGTTTATTTTTTGTTCGGTAAACATTTATCAAGTTTTACTCTGGGTCTGCTCAGGCCTCTGTGGCTCAGAGGTCTCTCTCTTGCAGAGCTAATGTACAGTGAGAGGGGCAACACTAAAAAGGCAAATATGCAAATATTTGTACATAATAAGTACTCCTGAGTACTTACTAGCTACGTGTCCACATTCATGAAGTTTCATAGGGAAACAGAAATTATTATAATGACTTCAAGAATACTCAGTGAGCCAACAACTTAGAGAATCATTGTGCATTTAAGTGACACACTAATGTTAATATCTATCACAGCCCAAAGAGTTGTCATCATTTTTTACTCATCTCTCCTCATTTGTTGCTTGTCTGACGTTATGATGCAAATGCAAGGTGAACGAATTGCAAAGAGAAATTGAAGACTTTACCAAAGCTGTAGAGGTCGATGAAAGTGATGCTAGAGAACAGCCTAAACCTTGGGCCAAGTCCATGACAGATGAGGCTCTGACAGTTAGATCAGGTAACAACAGAAAGAGAGGGATTTGTCAGGGGTGATGAATTGATGGTCAAAACAGAATGTTAGAACCATCAAGTGGTTAAGGGAAGCTCTCGGGAAAACTCATAAAGTCCTAGACTCTTTTTGCAATAAACAACTTTCTTTATGTTTGTGCTGAAAAGATTTTACAAAAAAAGAAAACCTGAAAGAAGGAAAGCCATACCATGCCAACCATCCAATTTTATCATCAAAATTACATTCCTCTAAATTATCAACACCTGATTCATCCTTTGTCCATTCCAAACTTTAATGCATGGTTGAGATTACAATCTAAAATTAGAAAAGTACGAGAAAAAAATAAATCTGTTTTTATAGGTTCTAGTCTCTGTTTTCAAGATAAAGTCGATGCAAATCTTTCTGAATGCCATTTCCATGAAATATTGGCTCTGATGTTGAGTGAACATTGTAGTCTTCCCAGGTATGATGACCCATGGCTAAGGCCTCCTGTCATCACACCGGTGTACGAGTGCTAGAAAGGAGAGCCCAGAGGGCTGAGAGACTCCTGAGGGGAACTGAGTCTGAGGAAGTAAAATCACAGCCTGGAAAACAAACAGGAGATGGAAGTGAGAACATGGGCAGGCTGGCACAAAGAACTGAAAGAAAGCCAGCATGGTGGAGGCAGAAGGGAGCAGAGCAAGGGCGGGAGATGAGTCTGGAGTTAGGAAGGGATAGGATGTTGCTTCTCATCAGACATGTAATTGGCGATCACCCCAGGGTTCTGAGCAGAAAGGTGACAATTCATGATTTAAAGAAACTCTTGTGGGTATCACACAGCAAAAATAATCTTAAATCTTGGCATCTGGAAAAGCCTCGCTGGACATCTTATTCTTTCTTATAATCAAATCCCTGTTCAAAACTTCCAGACCTGATTCAGATTTCTTCATTTCAGGACCCTGCTGAGGGATACTACTTCACTTCAGATTACCAGAAAATGATCAGAAAACCCACTGAGACCAAGGGACCCAGTTGGTATTGAAGGGTGGAAAGTCTCTGCTCCAAGACTTTTATTTCCAACCACGGTAAAGAAACAGGGACTGGGTTTACCCTCTCACGTTAAACAATCAAAAATATTCAAGATATGAAAAAGCGATTTTCAGACAGTATGCGACAGGCAGCATGGGTCAGTGATCCCTAAAGTAGGGAAGCACATGAGGTGAGTCCTAAGATTGCCCAGTTTACTGCCTAAAGAATGTTTACAAACCACAGCACAGTGTGGGGAAACCCAAACAGCCCAGCAGTCTCCTTGAGTTGAAGAGACACGGTTAAGAATTTAGGGAGGCCAAAGAGCTAGAATTAGAGTGGTGGAATGCCAGTGAAAAGAGCAGCACAGAATGGAGAGCTGCACAGAAACGCTCCATGGGTCTGCTCCCCTGGAGTCTTCAACTGAGTATTGATGAGTATAAGCGAGAAACTACACAAAGAGAAGGGAAATACGGAAAGAAAACAAGAAACAGCAGAAAGGACTAGGTAGAACAATCACCAGAGTTCACACTTGGCTAGTTTGTGTTCTCACCAGGTAGAACAGAACAACCTTATAATACAATGGGCATGATAGTATTCAAAGGGATATTATTAGCTCTGGACTAAAGCTTGCTCTGGTCCTGCTTATCTAAGCTTGAAAACAAGTTCCAAATATTTCTAAATAATGTATCTGTATCCCATAACAAGATTAAGAAAACGCAAAAGACTACAGCTATATCAAGCACCCAACAAGATAAATTTCACAATGTCTGGCATCCAATCAAAAATTATTAGGCATTTAAAGAAGTTGGAAAATTCAACTCATAGTGAGAAATAAAAATCCATCAATAGAAACAAAACCCAAAATGAAACATGATAAAACTAGCAAATGAGAGGCCCAACTCCACCATCAGAAGACTTCTCCAAT
>NW_006199485.1:839396-853705 GCF_000334495.1 Tupaia belangeri chinensis
ATCTTATGATACCCATCACATCAAAACCACTAGAACACTGAAAGCAAAAAGGAGTTTGCAAATTGTCACAGAGCAGCCTTCATTCAACAGTTCTTGTGAGTCCCAGCCCCCCTGGAGCTCACAGATGGTCTTAGCAGAAGTTGATCGCTTTGCAACAACTTTTATAATCTAAGAGTGCAACTCATTTCTATTATTCAGTAATTTGAAACAAGGACCCTCCTTGAGGGACAGGGAAGGCATGAGTAAGTTTGAACAAAGTCCATTAGAAAATCAATCTATTCAGCAGCCTTTCAAAAATATTATTCAATCAAGTGCATTATCAGCCACAAAATCAGCATTACTTTTTATTAGAAAGAGCACATTCTGGGTGAGCAATAACTTTTTTATTCAAACCTCTGTGTTGCTATCTGTTATCTATTCTATCACCCATATTGTCTGTTTAAATCATGAGGAAAAATTAACTTATTTGAGAGACAAGCATTCTATGATAACTGAAGAATATTCTCTATTGCAATGATTATATTATTTCTGAGCTGTGTTCACATGTAAATGCTTTCCTAAAATCAAGTATAAGAACACAACACTGGGAGCTAGCAATTTAAAAATGGAAAAATCTTGTTACATATTCAAATGGACTAGTCTTGGAAATAAACTTTCCTAGAACAGGAGCATAACCAATTTCTAATATCCTCTGACTATAAAGTGGAAACCCAACTCCTCCGCCTTAACTTTACCTGGTGACTTTCTTTCTCTTACTTTCTTTATTCAAGCTTTTATTACAAAGTAATTCATGCTTGCTATCTCAAGTAAATTCATACAAAGATATAAAAGAAAAAGTTAACCATCCTCCAGCCCCCATTGACAACTCATATGAACAACCTGAAGGTATCTTCCACGCACATCCAAACACAAGTCAGACCACAGATACACAAGGCTTTGGTTTGGCTTTGGCTAAAACGGAATCATGTGATAAATATTGCTCTCAGTTGGCTTTTGACACTTAATATGTTACAGACCACATCAATACTTCGATTTATTCATCCAGTCTTTTCGTAACGGATTTTTAGGCTGCTTTAAGTCTTTTGCCACTACAAATAGTGTTGGGAAAAAAGACCCCTTCTATGTATGCCTGAGGGTAGGAAATCCAGAGGTCAAACTACCTGCCGCTTTGATTTTCTCAAGGAGTGTTGCAGGATCAAAGGTATATGCATAGTTATTTTTAATAGCTATTGTCAGATTACATTCTTCAGAAAAAGAAGTCTGCAACAACACAGTGCACAAGAGATGAATGAACATGCCTAGATCTTCTCACCCTATGGTCTGGAACTTTGGGAGAGTTACTTAACCTCTCAGCCTAAAAATGAAAATAATAATAATAATATGTAATTGTGAGGTGGGCACTCAAAACACGGAAATGGTTGAGAGTATTATTTATTACTTTTAGCACCATCACGTTTAATCTACAATTTATGAAATTAGTTGAGTAAGAGTTTGGTTTTTTTTTAAAAAAAAAAAAAAAGAAATATTTATTTAATTTATTATCTTTTTTTAGAGAAATTTTTGCTATAAGACACATGCACTCGCCGGAGAGACAGACAGAAAGCGAGAAATCTCCCCTCCCCACAGGGGATGACCATGCCACAATCCCTTCTCCTTCATTCTCCTCTCAGGATTTTGTGCATGCACGCACACAGGCCCAACATGAGTTTTAAGCTGCAGGTCTGGGACTCAAACCATGGTCAGCCATGTGGGAGTCCAGTACCTCAAACACCATGCTACCTGCTGGCCCCCATGGAAGGGTTAAAATTAAAAGCAATGTTATGTTGAAGTAAAATAAACAATATGTATTTGGGGCATCTGGAGAAAATAGAACTACCAGCAAAATGGTCTTTATAATGTTACACACAAAAAATAGTAGTGTTTTGAAGACTTGTATTACGACAGTTCCGTCATGAGTTATTTATATTCTTGGGCTGCTGTTCCACATCTTAACTCCTTCCTAGATTTTCTTTTAACCATCCATCCTTTAGAAAAAGTGTCCTGAAAAGGTTTCTTAGGGAATCAGTCCATGAATGAGATGATCATAGTGACTAGCAGTAGCAACTTGAGCTATACAGGGTGGTATCTTTTTCTCTTTTATTTTTTTGTTTTATTTATTTATTTATTTATTTATTTTGCTGATGAAGACTCAATAACTCAATTAAGCTATCCAAGACCCAGAGGCAGGTTGTTGGAGTGGAGTGAGTCCAGACTCTAATAGCAGCAAGAGTAGGCTAAGTCTTATTGCCACAAGAGTATGACCCCTAGACATTAAGTCACTTGTCAAAGCCTTAGTTTCCTCATCTGTAAACTGAGGATAGAAATGTTTCGATGGACCATTTCCTAAGAAAACAATCTATGGGGGAGGTTAATGTGACCCACGGCCAAGCTTCAGGAAAGAAGAGGTGATTCCTGGTCAGAGGTCCAATGTCCGTGACGAGCACCCTGACAGAAAAGCAGGAAGCATGCAGTCAGGATGACCTGTGACCTCTCCTACAGCAGCTCCAACCTTGTCTCCAGGTCTCTGCTTTTCCAAACACTAGGGTGGAAGAGGACAGGGAGGCAAACCTGTAGATGAAATGTGCAGTTGCAAGCAGCCTGTTAGTATGGTTGGTTTATAGCCAGATAGGCCTGTGTGAGGTCAGCCACGGGGCTCAGGAAGCTCAGACAGAGACTCTCTGGGATGGTCCTCCCTCACCTTCCTCCTCACTGGGCGTCTCAGGTTCTGGCCAGTTCTAAGAGACAGCCACGTCTGAGAGCTTAGCCTCTCCTGTTTCTAACGCTTCCCAGCAGGTGACTGGGAAGCTGGAACCATAACCCCAAGCTGTAAAACCCAATATCCCAAAATGGACCACAGCACATCATTTATTAGCATCCTATCCTTCGCCCAACCCAGGCCCCAGTGTATCGTCAGGCCTTGTGAAGCCAAGAGCCATTATTTTGCTTGTGTCCCTCTTACAGTTTCAGAGAAAACAAGAAGCCTGTGTTTTTGTTATAGCAAAACAACTGCAGCCATTTTCTTGTTTTTATGATGTTGGAATGGCCTGCAAGTATCATCTGAGTAGAAGGAGACTCTGAGGAGAGAGAGGCATCGTCTTTCTTTCTCCATGACGCCAATTCCGCCTCATAAACCCGAGATTACACGTGCTCCAGGGCTGGAGACATGTACTCTGTGAAGGCCAGGATCTAAATTTCTGTCTTGTTTTAGTCCAGGCTCCATCTCTCTGGGTCCACAGGCCAGGCAGAATTCTGCCATTAGCTAATAATAGCATTACCAGCTCTGAAGCAAAAAGAAAAAAAAAAATGTCTCTAATACTTGGTCTTAGCAACTGATAATGTAAAACAGGGTGGCATTTGGAGGCCTAGGACGATGCCAGTCTCCAGGGAGAGAAAGGTGTTAACTTCTAATAGCTTTTCAGTAATAGCCAAGCATCTGCAGCTCCCTATAAAAGAAGGGGGGTTTTTAAAAATTAATAGAGCTGAATGTGCTTCACACTGAGGAGAATGCCAGATTAATAAGTGCATTAAGGGCCGCTTTGGATTGGAAATAATTATGGATGATGACAAGGAGCAGTGGGGCCATGGGTGGCGCTCACAGGAATGCATTTTAAAAAGCAGTTTAAAGAGCCTTCAGATGTTGGTATTATCCTGCGTGACCAAATTAAGAGCAAATGAGAAAAGTTTATCTGGCATTTTGGAGTATTGAAAGGGCTTAGTGTTATAAATTATACAGCATGAGGAGAGGAAATGGTGAGTAAATTCATGTTAAATGTTATTGGCAGTTTAAATAGCAACTGCTTTCTAAAGCATTAAACATTTTAATTTTGCATTAAAAGTACTAACTACAACATTCCTTCACTACCGAAAAAATGCGAAGATTGCTCTGGTTATTTGTCAACGCAATAATTAGAAGTTGCCTTGATCAGAAATTCATCTCCATCATCTTCAATGTGTGCTATCAGTGTTGCATAAATGAGGCTGGTCTATGCCTTAGAATGGGTTTAGAACTCCCAAGACAGGAAATGTTAAAATACTACTCCAATATCATCATGGACTGTTGCAGGAGCACACTGTTGTTAAAGCCCGGGCTGGGGTTTATCAATATTTAGTCCAGCCTCGCCTCAGGCCCTCCTAGCTGACAGTGCCTCATGCAGTGGAATGCTGGCCAGAAATGGAAACCAGGGTCTCTCTGGATCAGGATCAAGTGAAGAAAATGCTCAGTGTGTGTAAGGGCAGTTCTATTTTCCCGGAGTCCCAAAATTAACATCCATGGAACGCTCTCATCCCTGCTAGTATTTTGGGGGCAATATTTTTTAACGTTATTTATTTATTTTTAATTCAACCAGAGTGGGACAGAGTGAAAAAGCAAGACAGGGAAAGTGAAAAAGCAAGCTGCCAAGTCCGGGACTTGAATCATGATCAGCTATGTGGGAGTCCAGTGCCCTTAACCACCACGCCACCTGCTGGCTCCTTGGCAAGATTATTGGGCACCATCTAATGAAAAGCTTCAAAAGATACACACCTAACAACCCGATTTCTAATAGTTTATCCTACTCAGATAACAGCATAAAGATAAATGTCTAACGAGTTTGGCAACTTCATTATTAATAACAAAAGCAAATATTGGGACCAGCAAGTAGTGTGGTGGTTAAGGCACTGGACATTCCCACATGGCTGACCACAGTTCAGGTCCTGGACCTGGCAGCTTGCTTTCTCACTTTCTCTCTGTCTCTCTCTCTTGTCAAATTAAAATATATGAATGAGTAAATAAAAATTTTAAAAAGCAAATATTAAATAACTTAAATGCCAAACAACTATGGAAATTTTAACAAAGTAGCACACATGCATAAGATAAAATATAATATTATTTTAAAACTTGTTGTAGATTTCTGGTTTCCACTCAGGAACAAAAAGAACAAGAAAGAGTATCATTCCCACCCTTACAAGCTGCAAGATTATGATACTTCTTGAACCCACTAGCAAGCTGAAGTCACAGGACAGCCAAGATATGGAGACACACAGATGCCTAGAGGGAGAGAGCAGGTGTGAGCATTCACTTAACTGGAGAAGACACAGCCAACCACCTAAAGAAAAGATAGAGAATGAGACGAAGGAAATATATGGAGAAATAGAAGCCGAGAATTTTCCAAAATTAATTACAGACACAAAACCACAGATCCAAAAACTCAGTGACCACACAAGACAAATACAAAATAAACAGAACAAACCAACTAACCACCTAGATAAATGGAGAAAGGGATGAGGAGTCAAAGGGAAATTTCTAAAAACAGCCAGAGAATAAGACTTATTACTTTTAGAGGAAAAAAAAAGATAATAATTATAATAGGCTACTTTTCAACTCATCAAAAACTATGCAAGCCAGAAGACAATAAAGTGACACCTAGAATAAAAAAAGAAAGAAAAAGAGTAAAATCTCCCAACAGGAATTCTATAATCAGCACAAACACTTCTCTAATGAAAGAGAAATAAAGACACTGTCACACAAACAGAAACTGAGAAAATGTATTGCCAACAGGTCTACACCAGAAGAAATGTAAAGGCAGTTCTTCAAGCAGAAAGAATACATTAGCAGACAGAAACTTAAGCTAAATAAAGAATTCTGGAAATAAAAAAAGAGGAGGTAGAATAAAATTATTTGTTTTAATTTTTCTAAAGATAAATAAAGTGCAAGGGACCAGCAGTTAGCATAATGGCTATGTCGTTGGACTCCCATGTAGTTGACCATGGTTCGAGTCCCGGACCTGGTGGCTTAAACTCACGTTGGGCACATGTACGTGCCCAAGATCCCAAGAGGAGAATGGAGGAGAAGGGATTGCAGTGTAGCCATTCCCCCTGGTGGGGGGGAGCGCAATTTATCGATTTCTGTCTCTCTGTCTCTATCTTTCAGCAAGCGCATGCGCCCTATAGGAAAAAAACCTCTAAAAAAAAAGAACAAGATGTGGATAGTACCCAAACTGGAAGACAAAGATTGACAAATGAAGCAATTGTTACAAATGAGCCATATAAACACACTGAAGGGAGTGAAGAAGAACTCACCTAAATTACTTTAGAAAAGAGTATATTGATTAGCTATTCAGGACAAAAGAACTGTACATAAATACAGAAATTTAATTAATAAATCTTCTCACAAAAGCAAGGATTAGCTATGCTGAAATTATGTGCATGAAATAGCTGAACAATTAAGTAAACATATGGCAGGTCACAAGATCCAGGCCTTTTGTGTCAGAGAAAATTATGAATAAGGCAAAGAGGAAGGCTGGAATGAACCTCGTGCTGTTGGACTGAAATAAGAGGCATGATGGGACCAGCAGATGGTGTAATGGCTATGTCGCTGGACTGTCACATAGTCAGCCGTGGTTCAAGTCTCAGACCCAGCAGCAAAATCTCATGCTGGGCGCGTGTGCATGCATGATCAAGATCCCAAGAGGAAAACGGAGAAAAAGGGATTGTGGTGTGGCCATGCCCCTGGAGGGTGATTTCTCACTTCCTGTCTGCCTTTTTCTCTGTCTCTCCAGCCAGTGCATATACCCTATAGCAAAAATCTCTCTCAAAAAAAAAAAAAAAAAGAAGGCATGAGTATAAGCTCATAGCTTTTTTAAGAACTGAAGGTAAGTGTGTGTGTATCCATAGAATAGGATACCCAGATATATTTCCAAATTCTGCCCACTGAAGGGACTTGGAAGCAGTGAAATCCAATAGATATGAGAGGACTTCTAGCCTGACGCTGGTTTCTAAATACCATCTTCCAATTAAAAAAACAACAACAACAACAAAAAAAAAAACAAGGACTCCTTGGGGAACTGGCTGATTCCAAGACTGGTCAGGAAAATACACAGCAAGCCTGAAACAGCTCTAGGTGCCAGAACTTAAGGGAGGTCTCAAAGACAACGGGAGAATGAGGAGGAGGCATAGGAGGCCACCCGAATAAGCTCCCAAAGATCAAAGCCGAAACAATCTGAGCAACAAAAATAACTAAGGGTAGCATTCGATTATGGAAAAGAACAAATATCTATGAAACTATTAGAATATATTAATTAATTAGCTAATCAATTAATAAGGAGGGACTGCCTGTCAGACAATAATTCCAATCAAAAAGTGTCAAAGGAATGAAGAAAGTAGAAAATTACCATTAGGATCCCAGAATAATAACAGGCAATTTCAACCAAAAGGTGCTAAAATTAGCAGACTAATGTTTTAGCAGAAACACGATATTTGCATACTCTTAAAGTATCTCCTCAAAAATATGTATTACTCACAAAGGGAAAAATAATAACTGCGTTGGAGAAACCCAGCAGACATCACTTTGGCATAGTGATCCAGGTAAACATACCAAAATAAGACATGGATACCAGGTAGCCGCTGATGATTCACCAAGGCCATCGTGCGGTATCCTTACCAGAAAAGCATCATCTCAGTCTAATCATAAGGAAATAGACACACCCACCCATCTGGTGATATGGTGATTAAGACACTGAACTCCCACATGGCTAACCGTGGTTCAAGTTCCAGACCTGGAGGCTTGCTTTCTTACTTTCTCCTCTCTCTCTCTCTCTCTCTCTCTCTCTCTCCCTCTCTCTCTCTCATAAACACACATGCCCTATAGTAAATTTTTAAATAATAATAATAATAAAATTAAGTAAAATTTTTTTTAAATATAGACATACCCAAATTGTGTGACTTTCTACAAAATAACTTACTAGTATTCTTCAAAACCGTCAAAGTCATGGAAACAAGGAAAAACTGGAGAACCGTCACACATTGGAGACTAAGGAGAAATAACAACTATGGCTAATGTGGATCCTGGGACAGAACAGGACCATTAGTAGCAAAGTCTGGAGAAATTCAAATAACATCTGTAGGTAAGCGAATGTTAATTTTTTAGTTTTGATCACCGTACCTCAGTTGTGGAAAATGTTACTACTGTGGAAGCTTGGGAAAGGGCATACCAGAATCTTCTGCACTAGTTTTGCAATTTTTTCAGTAAGTCCAAAATGATTTCTCCCAAAGCTTAAAACTTATATGGGGGGCTGGCTGGTCACATGCTGATTAAGGGCACTGGAATCCCACATGGCCAACTGTGGTTCTCTCCCAGACCTGGTGACTTGCTTTCTCACTTTCCCCCTCTCTCTCTCTGAGTCTCTTTGGTCAAATTTAAAAATAATAATTATAGTGAATAAGGTTAAATAGAATAATTATAAAAAACTTATGTGGATAAAAATATCTATTATATATACGAAATATCTTGACAAATACACCCAAAAAAAAGCAAATCACCAAAAAAAGTATATAAGAGGTACTTGTTTAATTATCAAAACAAGTAGATATACATATCCATTGATGGCACAAATTACATACATGTACAAAATGTGTAAGTATACACATGTCATGTCCTATCATTCATAGCCAATGTATAAAACAATATCAAGGTGTTACCATTAGTTTTCTCAGGGTGGGTGGGATTATAAACGGTGTTATATATGTTTGTTCTTTTGCCTTTCTTTTCTAACTCTTTTGCCATTAACCTGTTTTAAGGTGTATTTTCTAACTCTTATCATTTCCTTTTCATCTGTAATGCAAGCACAAGGCAGCGTTGGGGAACCAGGGAAAGACCCAGCATCAGGACTGAGCCCCAGGGGGTGTGGTTGTGGAAATCATGTATTTGCACGGTCTCTCTGGTCTGTCTTAGCTCAGGGCCTCTCTCCCCTTCTTTGACTCACTGTCTTCTATCAGATATCCAACTCTACCAATGAGGGTGGTGATTTGCTGCTCTCCAGCGAATGTACCATCCGCCAGTATTTAAGACCTCTGAGTCCTCCTCAAAGCCCAAGCACGACTGTCCCAAACACACTGGAGGAAAGAACAGCTACACGCTGTGCCTCCTCAGGCCGGAGACCTTCCCAAAGCTGAAAGGAGAAGCAGCACGAGGAACTGTTACAGATATTCCCTTCAACGTTGAAGTCAGGGTATTGACATATGAATGTGATATGTGTGTGCCTATGTTCAGGGCCCTCCCTCCAAAAACAAATTGAGTCCTTCATTCAAAACTTTCTACAATCTAAGTGCTTATCTTCAAAAAAGATGTGTTTGGACACAAAATGACATTTTTATTGATAAATTGCATGTATTGGATGTGTGTGTGTGTGTGTATTGGGGTACAGTGTGATGTTATGACATATGTATACAATGCAGCATGATTACTTTGACCTAATTAACATATCCATTACCTCAGACAGTCATTTAACCACTCTTTGGAAAACAATGATGATTAAATTTACAAGAAATTTCATTTGGGGCCCAATATTCTAAGATTTCACAAGAAGAAGTCGATGGCAAAGGAAGGGGAGGGGGTGGTTCCCAGGAGCAGAGAGAAGCCAGAGATGGGCAAAGCGTTATGGCGAGAGCGACTCTCACAATTCATGGCTCCCAACGCGGTGGACGCAGGCACTGGCCCCTCGGAATTTCAAATCCAACTCCTCGAAGATTTACTTTTCTTTTGAAACAATTTCTGGCAGCTTTTGATCTTCTAAACTGAAGAAAAAAAATCAAAGAAATCTGTTTCTCTGGAGTATTAATAGCAAAGGAATTTCTGGATGCCACAAAGTAGGAAAGGGATATAATAGCATCTCAGTTTTATTCATCTTCAAAGCAAACTAAATATAGTTTTTAAAACATAGAGGCAGGATACCCCACAGATTTTTGAAGGGATGGAATAAACCTCTTTGCACAAGAAAAGATGACATGAAATTTATCTCGAGGGACAGTCACCGAGCTTGTGTCCATTTAAGACCTACAAGCGGTCCATCAGGAGGGATCTTCACTTCACGTCAGCAGTAAAACTAGTGAGTCACTTGGGGAACTCACCAGCTCAGCCATTTTCAGCCATATTGGGCATTGCCACCTTTACCCCGCTGGGATTTCAATACCACGTGCACCCCGAAGAACAAGAATACCACGTGCACCCCGAAGAACAAGATGTACACACTTCAGACTTTTCCAACGGTCAACATCTCGCCACGGTGCACGGAGAACTGAGTGGCACCTTCAAGTTCCCATAACCATACTCGGCAGTCAGTGTCGGTCAGACATGTGGGGTTAGTGTGGCTGGGGTGCAGACAGGGAGACATCTGTGTGTGCAGGTGAGTATGACAGGAGTGTGTATTCACACGTTATTCAAAAAGTAGTCACCCAGGTGCAACTATGAGTCAGACCATTCTAGACACTGGAGTTAGCAAAAAAAGAAAAAACATCTAAGCTAATTTCTGCTTATGATAGGTGCTATGAAAGAAAAAACTGAGATAATATGATGGAGAGTTATGAGAGGTGGGTGATGATTGAGAGCTCTGTCTGAGACTCCAGGCTCAGAGATGAAGGACGAGGCGCCAGCCCTTCCAAGTGCTAAGGAGAAGTCTGCTCCAGGTAGAGAAATGGTAAGTGCAAAGCCCCTGAGGCCTCATACTCCTCAGCACCTGCCTTTCCGGCACACTCCTCTGGTGCCCACCACAAGCACCCAGCACTCTCTCTCTCTGTGCCTGAGGACGCTCTTGAGACATCCCTTGACCGGGCATTCAGTGCTGGGAAGGTAATGCACCTAGGAGCAACCAATACTCAACGGGAGTTGATGGGTAAAAGCCCAGCTTCCTCCAAGTTGGGCCCCTCAGAGGCATGTTCTACGCTGTCTCCCAAGGTCTCCATCAGGACGGAGCTCCAACCACCCACAGCCATAACCTGCTCTAATGAGACGTGCCTGGTCAGTTGGTTGTCCTCCTTTCCTGCCTGTCTCTCCCACCACACTGTGACTTTACAGCATCACCCCCAAATCAACGGCTTGCCTACAAATAACTCACCTGAGAGGCTGCTTCTAGTAACCCAGACTAAGACAGGCTGGAAAAGATTCGGCTGGTGAGTTGAGGGAAGACCTCAGTTTTATTCATCTTCAAAGCAAACTAAATATAGTTTTTAAAACATAGAGGCAGGATACCCCACAGATTTTTGAAGGGATGGAATAAACCTCTTTGCACAAGAAAAGATGACATGAAATTTATCTCGAGGGACAGTCACCGAGCTTGTGTCCATTTAAGACCTACAAGCGGTCCATCAGGAGGGATCTTCACTTCACGTCAGCAGTAAAACTAGTGAGTCACTTGGGGAACTCACCAGCTCAGCCATTTTCAGCCATATTGGGCATTGCCACCTTTACCCCGCTGGGATTTCAATACCACGTGCACCCCGAAGAACAAGATGTACACACTTCAGACTTTTCCAATGGTCAACATCTCGCCACGGTGCACGGAGAACTGAGTGGCACCTTCAAGTTCCCATAACCATACTCGGCAGTCAGTGTCGGTCAGACATGTGGGGTTAGTGTGGCTGGGGTGCAGACGGGGAGACATCTGTGTGTGCAGGTGAGTATGACAGGAGTGCGTATTCACACGTTATTCAAAAAGTAGTCACCCAGGTGCAACTATGAGTCAGACCATTCTAGACACTGGAGTTAGCAAAAAAAGAAAAAACATCTAAGCTAATTTCTGCTTATGATAGGTGCTATGAAAGAAAAAACTGAGATAATATGATGGAGAGTTATGAGAGGTGGGTGATGATTGAGAGCTCTGTCTGAGACTCCAGGCTCAGAGATGAAGGACAAGGCGCCAGCCCTTCCAAGTGCTAAGGAGAAGTCTGCTCCAGGTAGAGAAATGGTAAGTGCAAAGCCCCTGAGGCCTCATACTCCTCAGCACCTGCCTTTCCGGCACACTCCTCTGGTGCCCACCACAAGCACCCAGCACTCTCTCTCTCTGTGCCTGAGGACGCTCTTGAGACATCCCTTGACCGGGCATTCAGTGCTGGGAAGGTAATGCACCTAGGAGCAACCAATACTCAACGGGAGTTGATGGGTAAAAGCCCAGCTTCCTCCAAGTTGGGCCCCTCAGAGGCATGTTCTACGCTGTCTCCCAAGGTCTCCATCAGGACGGAGCTCCAACCACCCACAGCCATAACCTGCTCTAATGAGACGTGCCTGGTCAGTTGGTTGTCCTCCTTTCCTGCCTGTCTCTCCCACCACACTGTGACTTTACAGCATCACCCCCAAATCAACGGCTTGCCTACAAATAACTCACCTGAGAGGCTGCTTCTAGTAACCCAGACTAAGACAGGCTGGAAAAGATTCGGCTGGTGAGTTGAGGGAAGACCTGCCTGCGAAAATGCTGGAAAAACAAGAGAGGTCAGACATGTGGGCCCCTGATGGCCTTAAAAAGAATTGGTTTCCCTCATCTTTTGACAGTGGCAGCCTGCCTTCCTCTGCCAAATGATAAACTGCTTTTAGGCAAGGACTTGCCTTGAATTGATTCTTTTTCCCAACAAAATGCCTTCTCTCCTTTCTCTTCCCAGTCCCTGCCTGCCTTCCTGTCCGCCATAAAATCATTGAACTCCGAGGATTTGGAGACCATCCAGTCCGGAGTCAGCTCCATGGGGTCAGGAACTTGGTTTTGCTCACTGTTGTACCCTCAGCACCTGCAACACTATGTCTGGTAGATACCTGTGAGAAGGGTCAATCCTACGAAAAGGAAATCAGGAGCAGAGAAGGCAAATGACTTCTAGATCATCCCCCAAGGTCAATCGGAAAACTGGGACTAGAGACGGGTCTCCTGCTCCCAGGAAGCTTTGGCTCCACCCACAGCTCTCAGCACCAGGGTGGATCTGAACTCCATGATCCTTCTTGGTGGCTGATGGATACCAGGACTCCGCAAGGCTTTGTCATCTCCGAGGACAGTTGCAAAGAAGAGCAGGGGCTCAATGAGAGAGCACGGGCTTTGGAACCATGCAAGCTGGATTTGTGTCCCAATTCTGACTTCAACATAAACCTCATCCCCTTGACCAGAGACAGGCTGTGTGAATTGCTGGAATAAACAGGTCAACTCTCATGCAGGGCAAGGAAAATTGGTAGGGACCGCGAAGGGACAGTCTCATATCTACCTTTTCTCCTCGTTGGCTACTCTTGTCCCTCCAGTAGAAGGACACTAGCTCATTGCCAGACACTAAAGACAAGTCCATAATAATGTTCTCATATAAATAACTTGTAAAATACATACAAATTAATTTTCACTACTGTAAGTTGTACAAGACACAACTGACAACAGTTCAAACTGGCCGTGTTAACATTAATGGTAGTTTTTAAGTTAACAGAAGACTGAAAGCATCCTGATAAAATTTGTACCATAAAATTCATTCCGAAAATGTGGATTTGGTCATGTAATGCCCATAAAAGAAAACTCTGAACAGAAACTGTTATCATTTATAACATCTAAGGGCCAAAAATACTGATCGACAAAGCAAATCTTTAAAATCTACCTAGAAAAAAACGGATCCTGATGAAAATGGAATGAAAGTCAAGACTGTATCCTAAAGAAAGGCAATTTGTTAAATTGGCTTGCTGGGTTGATGCCTCAGTGTAAATCTAACTGCTTTTGAGTAGTTCCGATTTTGTAACATAATGTGCTCACAGCTGGCCAGGCAGAGAGCTCTCGGTCACGGGGGCAGGTTCTGAACGTCCACGAGGTCCCGGGGCAGGTCCACACTCCCTGCACCTGGAACAGGGCCCTGGCTGCCTTGGTTCCCGCTCAAGCATTTGCCAGCCCTTGGCTGTTAAAGACACGGAGTATCTGGGATATGGGTAAATTTTATTGAATGTATTAAATCCCACTCCCCGAGAAGCCTGGGCTGCACAAGGAATCCAGATGAGGGAAGGAATATGTGTCTGAGTGTGGCAGCAGCTGCAGGGACACAGGGACCCCCTCCGTTAGGGCAGAGGGCCGGAGGTCCTTCGCGGAGGGTAACTTACCAAGTCTTACTGGAGTCCTGTGAAGCTGAGAAAGGGCAGGAAGAGCATTCCTGGCCGAGGGAACAGTGTGGGCAAAGGCCTGAGTACCAGAGGGAACACAGAGTGTTCAGAACCTGCAAATAGGCCCCCAGGTTAGATGTGGGGAAAGGTCAGATGGAGCAGAAAAGATGGGGAGGGCAGGGCTGGCAGTGGGAGGCCTGGGACATAACTACGTGGAGAGGATGGGAGGGCCATGGGGCTGAAGGCAGGGGGGCCGGCAAGGAGGCCAGGGCAACTGTGCAGAGGCAGGTTGGTGGTGGTGGGGGGGTGGTGCTGAAGAGAAGCTGAGGGAGTGAGATGGAAAGAAAACAGTGGAAGGGGTGGGGAGGGTGCAGGACCCAAGGAACCAGCTAGGGTTGGTGGGGGTGGGCACGGCCTG
>NW_006199485.1:853838-855833 GCF_000334495.1 Tupaia belangeri chinensis
GGTGGAAGGGGTGGGGAGGGTGCAGGACCCAAGGAACCGGCTAGGGTTGGTGGAGGTGGGCATGCCATGATCCACGAGTGAAAACACAGGAGGAGGTTAGCGATGAACAGGGAAGATCGTTTCCAGTTTAGAAAACTATTGGCATCAAAACCCTTCAAATTAAATTCTAAGAACTCTAAAGAGAGAGAGAGAGAAATTTAAAAATAACCAAAACCACAGCAGCTTTAAATACCAAAATGTCCAGAGAGGTGCTGCCGGATGTGACCTCCCCAGGACTGCAGTAGGAAGGCCTTGACCCCCAACTGAGCCCCTTGTATAAACTGAGGCTCGGGATGGGGTGTTTCCCCATGAGGCACACAGCCATTAAGGCTCGAGAAGCCAGCTCGGGGACTCATGGGGCCCTGTCTTCCTTCCACAGCCTGGAGACCGAGCAGAGGAGGACTTTCTGTCCTTGGCGCCCACTCCTGCCCAGCTGTCCTTCTGGCTGAGAACATCCTGAACCACAGCGAGCCTTGTCCCTTGAAGCTGCAGTTCCCTGGATCTTGCTGTCCAGCTTGGTCCTGGTCCCCTGAACCTTACCCACCCACTGGTCCCTTCTGGGAAGAGTGAATGCCTGGTGATGGGATTCAGTGCCCTTAGAGGGGTCTTCCACCTCCAAACACCCCTCCTCTCGCAGACACTATTCAAACCCTCCCCTCCCAGGTGAATGTGGCCCAGGTTGTGAGCAGGCAAGCAAAGGCAGAGGGCAAAACTTGCCCAACTTGCTGCTGAGACCTGATTTTGAATCGCAGTTCTGCCATGAGCCTGCTGTGTGGCCTTTGGAAAAATCACTTGACCTCTCTGAACCACAGATCCCTTCTCTATTATTCAAAGGCCATAATTAAGCCTCCACCTACGCCACAATGCTGCCAGGGTGGGGGCAAGCAATGAGGCAGACTCACACCATATCCTGCAAAGTCTCTGGGACAGCATCAAATGCGTGGCACTTTCATCTGCCACATCACCGGCAGCAGTGGCCACTCCTGTGATCTTCATCCACTGCCACCTTCAGACTTCAGACACTCCCGGGCTGTGAAGCAGGGCAGAGCTCAGGGAAGTGGTGTAAAGGGACAGGACCTCATAGAAACTCACCTTGTTATTGTCCCACTAGCCCCTCCCTCAGAACCTACTTGCTTTTTTTTTTTTTTTTTTTTTTTTTAAGTTTTTGCTATAGGGTATGTGTTCACCCAGAGGGAGGCGGGCTGATAACAAAAAAAGTGCCCCTCAAGGGGAGGATGGCCATGCTGCAATCTCTTCTCCTCCTCTCTTCTCTTTGGATGTTGGGCATGCATGCACACAGCCAGTTTTTTAAGCCATTGGATCTGGGACTCAGAGCACAGTCAACCATGTAGCACCCAGCCACCTTAACCACCATGCCACTAGCAGGCCCCCAAGAAGCTAGACTTTTTAAGATCATTCAAATCCTTCAGAATCAACAATCCTACTTCAAAAATATATATCCTAAGAAAACAATCAGATAGGAGCACAAAGTATATGTATATAAGATTATTCATCACAGCATCATTTTAAGTAGAGAAAAACCAGAAACACTCCAAAATCCTTCCAAGAGGATTGGTAAAACATTCCCGAACCTCTCTCCAGAAGAGTTGCTATATTTCTATGTCACCCATTCCACAGTTTTTCTTTCAATCAATACTTTTGCTTTAATCAAATACATGTTCATTTCTTATGAGAGAAAAAAAACGATAGCACTCTAAATGGAATACTAGTGCCAGTTGTCATAAATAAAAGTAAAACGTTGACCACAAGGAAAAAAATATTATTAAAATCTAGCAGAATAGGGTGGACTGTTTAATACTGAACCTGAAAGCTACTTACTTAGAAAGGAAGAGAGGGAAACAAGGAGGGGGGAGGGGGGAGGGAAGGAGGATGTTCAGCAAAGGGGGGAGGGGTGGTAGAAGTGCTCTCCAGAGATGCTATTAATTAAAGAATCCT
>NW_006199485.1:858794-894449 GCF_000334495.1 Tupaia belangeri chinensis
CTTTTTTTTTTTTTTTTTTTTTTTAAGTTTTTGCTATAGGGTATGTGTTCACCCAGAGGGAGGCGGGCTGATAACAAAAAAAGTGCCCCTCAAGGGGAGGATGGCCATGCTGCAATCTCTTCTCCTCCTCTCTTCTCTTTGGATGTTGGGCATGCATGCACACAGCCAGTTTTTTAAGCCATTGGATCTGGGACTCAGAGCACAGTCAACCATGTAGCACCCAGCCACCTTAACCACCATGCCACTAGCAGGCCCCCAAGAAGCTAGACTTTTTAAGATCATTCAAATCCTTCAGAATCAACAATCCTACTTCAAAAATATATATCCTAAGAAAACAATCAGATAGGAGCACAAAGTATATGTATATAAGATTATTCATCACAGCATCATTTTAAGTAGAGAAAAACCAGAAACACTCCAAAATCCTTCCAAGAGGATTGGTAAAACATTCCCGAACCTCTCTCCAGAAGAGTTGCTATATTTCTATGTCACCCATTCCACAGTTTTTCTTTCAATCAATACTTTTGCTTTAATCAAATACATGTTCATTTCTTATGAGAGAAAAAAAACGATAGCACTCTAAATGGAATACTAGTGCCAGTTGTCATAAATAAAAGTAAAACGTTGACCACAAGGAAAAAAATATTATTAAAATCTAGCAGAATAGGGTGGACTGTTTAATACTGAACCTGAAAGCTACTTACTTAGAAAGGAAGAGAGGGAAACAAGGAGGGGGGAGGGGGGAGGGAAGGAGGATGTTCAGCAAAGGGGGGAGGGGTGGTAGAAGTGCTCTCCAGAGATGCTATTAATTAAAGCATCCTCCTAGCAAGCGAGACTGTCCCCCTGATATAACCAGAGAGGTTGACGTATCATTGAAATTCATAGATTACTACCTCACCATGTGAGTTATTACTTGGGGGTTGCTCTGGAAAACAAACTAAAGAAACGCAACAACCAAATGAAAAAGAGTCTCTCTGTTTGGTTCTGGATTTTTTTTCTTTAATGTAAAATGCACCGTTTTGAGGGCCAGTAGCATAGCTGTTAAGGTGGCTGAATCCCATGTGGCTGACTGAACAGATCAAATCCTGGACCCTACAGCTTGAAAAACACACCAGTGGGACCTGCAAATGGCATAATGGTACATCACCAGATTCCCATGTAGTTGACTGTGGTTCAAGTTCCGGACCCAATGACTTAAAACCCACACCAGGCATGTGTGTGTGCTTGCATGCGTGCCCAAGAACCCAAGAGGAGAATGGACGAGAAGAGATTGTGGCATGGCCAACCCCCTTGGGGGGGGGTGATTTCTCACTTTCTGTCTCTCTGTCTCTTTCTGTCCCTCCAGTGAATGTACATGCCCCTTATGGAAAATCTCTCAAAAAAATAAATAAAAAGAGAAACACATCATATAGGTGTGCATGTATGCCCAAAATCCTGAGAGGAGAATGGAGAAGGGATTGCAGGGTGGACATCCCTCCTGGGGATGCTTTCTCACTTTCTTCTCTCTTCTCTCTGTTTTTCTCCACCAAGTGCACATGCTCTATAGCAATCTTTTTTTTTTAATTAAAAACAAAAGCACAGTTTGAGACTGTCAGAAATCTGGCGATAAACCCGCTGACCCAGGGAACCAAGGCCACTTTTGTCAGGTATGGTCCTGTCATTGTATTGTGGCTGCTCTGGAAGATGCCTTTCCTTTTGCCCGGAGCTGCATACTGAAAGGACTCGGGGGTTAAATGACAAGATAACTGAATTTGCTTTCAAATATTTCAGCAAAAGGAAAAAAGCAGAGTTGAAAAGGAATAGACAGTACAAATTTGGTAATTGTTGAATCCCAGCAATGAGTATTCAAGGGTTTATTGTACTAGCCTCTCCTCTTTTTAAAGTTTGCGAATTTGCATAATAAAAAAGTAAATATAAAAAAATATAAACTGTTCCTGGGCCACTGTGGCTTATAAATCCCCTATCATTCTGAGAAGTCCAAAGACACTCATCCACCAGAATTAGGCTCCAACTTCTGTGAATTTTAAGGGGCAAGAGGGTGGTGCAGAGGTGGCACAGCTGGACCCACGTGGGAAAGGTCCTGAGTTCCCATCCTGGGGCCTCCCTGAGCTGCCAGATGTGGACACACAGGCCAGTGATCTGGGCCAGCTGAAACTAGGAGTCTATCTTGGCAGACGGACTGTGTTGGGTTTTCTCTCTCTGTGTCTCACTGTCTTGCTCATAGAAGAAATACGTAAATAAACTTAAACTCTTAAAAATTAAACATTTGGGGGCCAGGAGGTGGTATGCTGGTTAAGGTGCTGGACTCCTACATGACCGATCATGGTTTAAATCCCTGACCCGGTGGTTTGAAAATCATGTTGGGCACAATATGTGTGTGTCTAAACTCCCGAGAGGAGAATGGAGAAGGGATCACACCGTGGCCACCTCCCCTGGGTGGTGATTTCTCACTTTTCCTTTCACTGTCTCTCTGTCTCTCTCCAGCAAGCGCACGCACCATATGGCAAAAATCTCGAAACAAAACAAAAAGTGAACATTTTGTACACCCAAAATTTGACCATTTTGAATTCCTGTGAATCAGTCTACAGAAATAAATAAAAATAGGGATGGAAATCTACAGCGATTATGGGAGAAGATAACCAAGACAGAGGAGGAGGAAAATGTGCCATAGAAGAGAGCATTTACACAAAACTCTCAGGAGAGCCTCCCACACACGCAGGCACATGCACGCACACATTTAGAAGCCAAGAGAGGGGTTGGGAGCTGACCCCAGAGGCCCTAAGAGTACTCCTCACAGAGTAGGGGGTTTCTGCTTTTGTCTCTATGTTCGTCAGCATTGTGTAACATTTTATTTTTACAATGAATAGTTATCATTCTTATCATCAAGCAAAAAAGGTACTGCCATTTTGAGGAAAAAGGAAATCATAAAACTATGTCTGGATAATGAAATTATTTCAATATATAGAGAGCTGCTTAGGAGACAAAAACACTTCCGTCATTCTCATGCCCTCTGTGACTCGGTGCACACCCGTCAGTGTCAGATGAAGGTGATTCCAGCAACAGGGACTGAACTGGAGGGAGGGGGATTGGGTCTCCTCAATTTCACTCCTTGCTCAGGCTGTGGTCCCTGTCTCTGTGGCTCCTTGCTCCCCCAATTCCTGGCTCTGGTTCCAGGAAGTCTGCTCTAAAGACCCAGTTCAGCCCCCTCACTGAGCCCAGGGCTTGCCCTATCAGGCTCCTCCTCTGGTAGAGGCCCATGTCCCATGTACCTATAGGCATCAGTCTCCCCTGTGCTTCATTTGAGAGCCAGGGTGTTGCCCTGGGCAGATCCCACACACCCTTCGGAGAGGAGGGGCATGTCTGGGGGAGAGTAACATGGCCCTCACTTCACTAGCTGCTCTTCCCAGTCGAGTGGCCTGGGGCAAGTCATTTACCTTCGAAAGGACTCCATTTTCACCGATATAAAAACCTCTCCAGAAAATTAAATGAGATAATATAGAAAACACGTGGTTATGAAAGGTATCAGCACGATAGAAATGTTTATTGATAATAACGAAGGTAGTAATGCATTTATTACAGCTTTCAAAACCACTGGGGCACAGTCACTTCAAACTTTTCTGAAGAAATAATCAGAAATATGCTTGGTGAACAAGGGCATGAACTTTGTCTAACGGTGAACATAGTAAATAATCCCCTGTGGTTTGTCATTCAGTTATTTCAAATGATAAAACATGTTGTGTGACAATAAAAATGCTTATGATGTGCTGTGAAATTTGAGACTCTAGCTGTGAGCAAGTGGAATCTGCGTGCGTTTCTGCACGCGCACATGCGCACGCGTGTATGTGTACATATTAAATGAGTATTTACATACACACTATGTATACAGAGAGACAGAGAGATCCGGAGGAATTCTGAAGAGAATTACTCTGAAAATGTTAACAATGGTTACCTAATTAAAGGACTACAGTTGACTTTCGTGTGTATGCTCTTCTTATTCATTTATCTGAATTTTCTAGAATTTTCTAAAAATAGGACATATTACTTGTGAGGAAGTTATTATTTAACACTCCCCCCCACACACACGTCCAGTAGGGATGACAAAAAGCTGTTCCCAGCCTCAGTCCCAGCTGTGAGGGCTCCGAGGTCACATGACGGGCCCCCATCCACCCTGGCTTCCGTGTGGAAGAACCTTGTATGGTTTTCACGAGCACTGAGTGGACACGGTGGGTGAGCAATTAGCCAGCTCTGGACAGAGAAACTGCCTCCCTGGAGGCTCACACAGGAACCAAGACCTTGGGAATAAATAGGAATGCTCTCACACCAGCTCCCAGGAGAGGGGTCAATTAGAAAACTCAACACCTAGAAATCCTCCTCCGGCAGTAACATGATAGGCCACCTCTGAGGGTCCAGGAAGGGAGTGCTCCTGTGCGAAGAGACCAGGTTGGAGGGCTGAGCTATCCCCTCCTGTCACCTCCTATTCCCCCATTTCTCCAGCCTTCTCAGCACCCCAACCTCACTCTTAGCAGTCTCTCTGGGCTCTTCCTCAATCTGTGCCTCAACTCTAATCCCATTGTACAAGTTTCTTCTCTCCCAAATCCCATGACCTTTTTGAGAATCTTCCTGAACTGTAATATTATAAAATGTCAGATCCAAACAGAACCTCAAATCTCATTTCACGGGAACCAGCAGTTAGCGTAATGGCTATGTCGCTGGACTCCCACGTAGTCGACCGCGGTTCGCGTCCTGGACCCGGTGGCTTAAAACTCACGCCGGGCACGTGTGCGTGCGTGCCCAAGATCCCGAGAGGAGAATGGAGGAGAAGGGATTGCGGCGTGACCATCCCCCCGGGGGGTGATTTCTCGCTTTCTGTCTCTATGTCTCTCTCTGTCTGTCTGGCGAGCTCACACGCCCTACAGTGAAAATCTCTCCAAAAAAAAAAAAAATGTCATTTCACTCTGCTGCTTTCCAGTTGAGGGCACTGACTCCAAGGTTCATCAATGTGTCCAAAGTCTCCCTGTCAGTAGGGATAAAGATGAGATTGGAGCTCAGATGTCTTTGTGCCCAGGCCAGGGTGACCGTCCAATGTTCATTTCCTGCAGTTGGCTGAACCAAAGCACAGTGTCCCCCTTAAAGACATGGACTACAAGGCAGAATCCCTGGGTCCAATTCCAGCTCTGACACTGACCACCTCTATGTCTCTGGGCGGCTCAGTTTTCTCCTCAGGAAAATGGAGATAATAGTAACTACATCATGATACTATGTAGAGATTAAATGAATGAAAGAATATTTAGGGGGCCAACAGATGGCGTGGTGGTTAGGGCACTGGACTGCCACATGGCCAACTACGGTTTGAGTCCCAGACCTGATGGCTTGTTTTCTCACTCTCTCTCTCGCTCTCTCTCCTCTTCACATGATGTACCCTATAGCAAATTTAAAAATAATAATAATAAATAAATAAAATTAAACAATGTTTTTTAAAAAAGGATATTTAAAACAGGGCCTGGCACATAGTGAATGCTATGGAAAGCTATGCTATTTTAATAATTAATTTTGTCAGCCAATTAGTTGTGTCTATAAGAAGAGGTCAGAAGGAAGCAGAGATGGACCAAAGGTTTCAGTATCATAATTACAGGATCTCCCTCTTCCCTGGGAACACGGTGACACAGGCCCACCACCACTCATCCTTGGAGTATGTCCTGAGCCCATAGAATGGAGTCCAGAAACAGATGCTCACATATACAGTTACCTGATTTAAAATACGCGTGTGCATGCGATGTGCAGATGAAAGATGGTCCATGTAGAGTACGGGGCAGAACTGGGTCTCTACCTGGAGAGGAAACTAATGTCCCCCACCCTCATATCACACATCATCAGTCCCAGATGGAATGGAAATCTGAGCACGATCGTTAAACAGTGAAGCTTCTAATCTTGGGACAGGCAAACATTTCTTAGCAGGACACAAAGAGCAGTAATCATAAAACAAAGAATTGGTAAACTGCATTTTATTCAAATCAAGGATTTTTCCATACTTGAAAAATAAAAATAGAGCCAGCCTGTGACCTGGTGGCTAAGGCAGCTGGGTTATACACGATCAACTGTGTGGTTCAAGCCCCAGATCCAGAAGCTCAGGAAAAAAGAAAAAAAAAAAAAAAAAAAAAACTGGATTCATGAGCATGTGTGCCCAAAATCCAAGCAGGAGAGAGAGAAAGAGAAGAGATTTCCATGCCCCATTGGAAGGAGGAGTGCATGAACATACTATGATTTCTCTCTCTCTCTTTCTCCCCCCCCCACCATGTCTCTCTCCAGGGAGAGCATATACTCTCTGGGAAAAAAAAATTTTAATTAAATAATATAAGAAATAATATTCGAAAGGAAACCATTCTTATTGTGATTCATATATTTTACTATTAGCTTTCTTTAAAATGTAATTAACTTACTTATTCTTTTACTCAAAAGACTAAGAATTTTTGTTCAACAAAGACACCATGAAGAAAGTGGAAGTTAAGCCTGATAGATACATACCCAGAGCACAGAAAGAAGGAGAACTCAGTAGGAAAGATATCAGGGGCCAGCCCCGAATCACAGTGGTGAAGCTCAGAGCTCTGCCTTTTCCTGCCTATGACTTTATCCAGTTTGTTGAACCTCTTGGCTTCCTACCTGTAGAAGGGGCTAAGAACACCGACAACACAAGAGTTGTTTCAAGCTCATTGAGATGCTGCTATTTGAAAATGATTCAGCTACTATTACAATGAAAATAACGAGAAAAGCCATCTTAAGTAGGAGTCACTTTAAGGCCTTTCAGGAAGCAGATAAAAATCCTGAAGACCCTGACCGTTGGCCCTCCAAGAATCAGTCACAGAGACAATGGGGACTGGCTCAGAGGTCCCTGGGGAGCAGGTGTTGGGCTGTCCCTGCCTATTTGGAGGGGATGGTCCATGCCATCATCCTTATAACATCCTCCTACCTCTGTCCTCCTTGGTCACTGTGGCTTCTCCAGCACAAACAGGATCTGGTGGCTCACACACCAGAGGTGGTATCCTGCAGAGCTGAGAACTGCAGTCCATCCTAAGGTGGGAGGTTATAAAATGTAAAAATGCACCTCTGGGGGCTGGCAGGTGGTGCGGAACTAGGTACTGGACTTCCATATGGCTCACCATGGTTTGAGTCTTGGACCTGGAAACCTGCTTTCTCACTTTCCCTCTCTCTCTCTTTGTCACTCTCTGATGAAATTTTAAAAATAATGATGATAAATAAAATTAAATAAAATAATTTTTTAAAAAATAAATGTGTTGGGACCAGCAGTTGGCATAATGGCTATGTTGCTGAACTCCCATGTAGCCGACCACAGTTTGAGTCCTGGACCTGGTGGCTTACACTCACACCAGGCGCGTGTGTGTGTGGGCCCAGGATCCCAAGAGGAGAATGGATGAGAGAGGATTGTGGCGTGGCCACCCCCCCCCGGGGGGTGATTTCTTGCTTTCTATCTCTGTCTCTGTCTTTCTGGAGAGTACACGTGCCCTATCGCAAAAACCTCTCTAAAATAATAATAATAGTAGTAATAATAATAATAATAATGTGCCTATGATCCAGGAAGGGAAGTCACCTGACAGTTGTCCTCAAGCCTCCAGCAGCACAGTAGATTGATCTGAACTGAGAGAGGGGTAGTTGGGTTCAGTTTGGGTAGAGGCAAGCGACTTTATTTTTTTTATTATTAATTTTATTTTATTTTTTATTTGTGTGTTGGTTTTAATTTACTATAGGACACATGCACTCACTAGAGAGAGAGAAACAGAAAGCGAGAAAGCAAACCACCAGGTCTAGGATTTGAACCACTGTTGACCATGTGGAAGTCCAGTACCTTAACAGCCACACCACATACTGGCACCAGGGACATTTGAAAAGCAGCCTGAGGTGATCTGAGTGTGTGCCGCAAGGGCTCAGGACCACTGGCTATGCCCTACCCCTCCGTGTACTCACTTTCTGGGCACAGGCCAGAGCACACTTGTTTACTTCAGGGGAGCATTGCAGAAGGTGAAGTGCAGATTTTCTTACTATGTGAAAAAAAGTCACTGGGTGGCCCTGCCACTGTGCCCTGAGCAGCTGCTGACAAGATCCATCTCAAGTTTTTGAGGAATCCATCAGAAACGCAAACCCGTTTGCGTCCATGAGCTCGGTGTCACTTCAGGGAAGCTCTGGATGTCCCTCCCCACCCTCACCTCCCACCCTCGTACAATCACGTCTCCTCCCTCTGTCTCCACTCACTCAAGCCTGGCTCTAGTCTGCCAGATCTCACCACTGCCTTGGGGGCAGGTACAAAGCCTTTATGTTCCCTGGAGACGAACAGCTCTCTCTGGCTGGAGTCAACGCCTGGCCCCACCTTGGATGAGTTCTTTTCCTCCAAGCCTCCTTACCTTTTCACCCATGCAATGGGGAGGCACTGGGAGAGATGGCCAGGGTACTCAGCCCAGTCACCATTGCAACGGAGAAGGCTCTGTGTGGCGAGCTGAGGGCATTCATGGGAAGGAAAAAGGAGCTGGGAAGGAGAGGAGAGGTGGAGAAGGATGTGGGGCCTGCATCGCCTTTTAGACAAGGTTGTACCTGAGGCGCTAGAGCTGAAAAGGAGACACTCCCTTAAGATGGATAAGGGACTCAGGCAGAGCTTCGGAGATTTTTGGCAACCCTGGACAACTGTTCTGGATTCCAGAACCAAAACTCAGGAAAACTAAAGAGAAAGGGGGCTGTGAGGCAATCAGAGGAGTTCTAGAATGATCCGTCTACCCCTAGGGAACTGCCTCCACCTCCAGGTAGCAAACATCAGAGCAAAGAGAAGGTAAAGGATCCTGAGGCTGTTTCAGGATGAACCTGTGAGGAAGGGGCAAGATGGGGTGAGAAAAGGCAGGATGCAGGAATGGTCTTGGCTGGCTTCCTTCAGCAAAAGCAGGATTCTGGGCCTGCGTGATTTTTCACCTGACAACCCTGATATGCCATCTTCAGCCCTCCCGCCCTCTTGGGCATGTGCAGCTCTAGAGAATTTAGCAAAATTCCTTGCAGAGCTTGTCTGAACCAGGAGCAAGATGGGGTAGAGCACATGCTGATGATTTAGTGTGTGCATGGGGTGCAGGGGTAGGGATGTAGGCATTGTTCGTTATTAACATCCAAACAGTAATTAAAACTAAAGAGTGAGAGCCAGCAGGTAGCATGGTGGTTAAGGAGCTGGATCCCACATGGCCAACTCTAAGGGTTCAAGTCCCAGACTCAGTGGCCTGAAAAACATGCTGGGTATATGTGCATGTGTGCCCAAAATCCTGAGAAGAGAATGGAGGAGAAGAAATTGCAGTGTGGCCATTCTCCCGGTGGGTGTTTTCTCACTTTCCCTCTCTAGTTCTCTCCTTCTCTATCTCTGGCAAGCACATGTGCCCTATAGCAAAAAATCTAAAACAACAACAAACTAGAGTCAGACAAAGCAGCAGAGACACAGGGGCCATAAAAGCAGCAGGACAGTGGGCTGCCCTTGGGTATATGGCCCTGGGGTGTGAGTACCTTCAAATGGTAGGCCAACTCACTCACGAGAGGAACAAGGCTTGTACTGCTGCACAAGTTTGATTTGATCTGAGCCAAGGAGATACGGTTCTTAGAGCCAGTGTAATGGAATACTTGGGAGCTCTTAGCTCTTTCAAATCCTGCCCCTGTCACTCACTGGGTGAGGAAGTATGGGCAAATTTCTCAGATCCTCTGTGGATGAAACAGAGAAGAATCACCACTTCTCCACCTGGTACAGTAAGCAGATCAAACTGAATGTTGTCTTTTGAACACAGGTTAAGCAACAGCTCCTGTTTATTTAAGGTTTACTGTGGGCCAGGCACGAGTCAAGCACTTTCACACAGATCATACTAGCTTTGCTACTAGTATTCTAGGATCTACTTCTCTGCGGACGAGATTGGGCAACATGCTCAGTCATACAGTTAGAGCAGGATTCGAACTTGGGCTTTGATCTCCAAGAGCAAGCTCTGAGCCCCTGACCTACTATTATTTCTATTATTGCCTTTCAATTCTTTCTATTTTTTTTTTTTTTAAGAGGTTTTTGCTATAGGGTGCATGCGCTCGCCAGATAGACAGAGACATAGAGACAGAAAGCGAGAAATCACCCCCCAGGGGGGATGGTCACACCACAATCCCTTCTCCTCCATTCTCTTCTCAGGATCTTGGGCACGCACGCACATGCACCCGGCGTGAGTTTAAGCCACCAGGTCCAAGGCTCGAACCGCGGTCAATTACATGGGAGTCCAGCAACATAGCCATTACGCTAACTGCTGGTCCCAACTTTTCTGGTATTTCTATTATTTCATCATGAATTACATTTTCATTTCCATCCACTCCAATCATGATCAGCCTCTGAGAGCCTGATGAAAGATAGCTCCCTCAACACCTACAGGGAAACGGGCTCCAGCAGGTGGTTGCTCTCCTCTTTGAGCAGAGACAGAGCCTAGAAGCTCCTCACGCTGGGACCCTCTCCCCTGCATCGCTATACTCCCTACTCCCTCACCAGCCTCCTTCATTAACTCCTTCCCCACGCTAGCAAGTCTGTCTCTACCCTCCTCCATTGGCAGACTGCTGGTTTCCAGACATGAAGTCATCCTGCCACATCCTCTGCCCCAGGTTAGAAATTTGGATCTACTGAATATAGATTTATCATTTCTGACTTCTCTGGTGGCATTAATAAAGTCTTATTATTTTTTTGATCTTTGTAAAATGTTCATAAAAGTAGAATACACATACACACAGGCTTTCACACACCGTTGGCTGGATACTCAAGGATAACTGCTGCCAAGATTCTAGTTCTTGCTTTCCCCATCTCCCAGTTGAACTGCTGTAATGTGCTTTTGGCTGATTTTCTTCATCTGTCATAACATTTGCCCTCTTCACAATCTAGTCTCACATTTGGTGTCAGCTCCTTCTCGGCCTCTCAGGTATCACAGCCGTGCTAATTACACCACTTCTCACTCACCTTTGGGCTGAGAGACCCTCAGTTGCTGTCTCTGCTGAAAGGACTTCTCGTATCAGTTCCTTGAAGATAAGGCTCAACCAGCCCACCTCAATAGCCACACACTCAGTCTCACTAAGTTATGAGTCATGTCATCTGGTCATCCTGTGCTGTTTTTTCATGATCATGTTTTCAAACCACTTACCTCCTGCAGCCCCCAAAGAAATGTCAGTCATGCTCAGTCTTTCTTCACTGGAAATATTCTCGGTGTGTTCAAATTCCCTTGGCCCGCCTATTATTTCAGCAATCATTTAAGCCTGAAACCCAGATCCATGGCTGAAAATATGGCTTAACAAAGCAATAAATCATATCGTCTTACATCATTCCCCCATCACACACCTCCCACTGCCAGACTCCCCTGCAGACTCACAGATCCTATCTCTCAGGCATGCTCCATGAAAAGAACCAGGTAATCTCTGCCTTTCATTTTGTTTAGCCAAAAAGAGGTCCTCTCTTTACATAATCAGCAATTCAAGTATGTTCAGCACTTGCTTCTGCCTGGATTTATTTCTGGTGACCAAATGTAAACAACTAACCAGATGGACCACAAGACTCACAGCCTAGAGCTGCCATAACTCATGGCCACAAATGTGGTGGCTTAAAACAGACTGTATTCTCCTGCGGTTCTGGAGGCCAGAAATCCAAAGCTATTGTCAACAAGATCACGCTCCCTGCAAAGGTTCTAGGGGACGATCCTTCCTTGCTTCTTTCCACTCCCGTTAGCTCCAGACGTTCCCCGGCTTGTAGCTCCATTGCTCCAATCTCTGCTTCCAGCTTCGTGTGACCCTCTTCCTTCTCTGGGTCTGTGTCCCCTTTTCTCTGAAGACAATTCCTTCTACGCCATTTTCTCTTGGAATTTTTGGGTACACATGCAAATGCACTCAGCGTGATTTTCAAGTCTCCAGGTCCGGAACTCAAACCGTGGTCTGCCATGTGGGAGTTTGTGGTGAGAGGGAGTCCCTTTCTTACCATCAGCCACTCCAACCTATTTCAGCACAATCCACAACCTCTTTCTCACGAACGAGACCCCAAGGAACTCCATTGCATTTAAGGCTCACCTTAACCCCACGATGATTTCATCTCGAGATCTTTAACTTGTTACATTTGCAAAGATCCTATTTCCAAAGAGGGTCATATTCTGAGGTCCTGGGTAGACATGAATTTTGGAGGATATTATTCAGCCCACTACACCAGATGAGGAATGATTCAGTGTTTTCCTTACAAAATACGAGTCTCTGAGAGACCCTGTTTCCATGCCTTCTCATCCTTCTTCACAGTCATATGCATACATTTCCTTTGGTTGGTTGTAAAACACTGTTCAGACTACCAGAGATGCAATTATTAAGTTATTGTTAAGGTGTTATTGTTAAGCTGATGTCAAAAAAGAAGATTCTCGTCAGTATCCCAGTCTGTGAAATGGGATCAGCAATGCCACTTTCATAGGTTGTTGCGAACCAAGGCGAGCACCTGGTGCCAAGCACTAGCCCAGGGGAGGCACTTGGGCTGTGCTAGTTCAGTCTCCAATCTCAGGTTCTTAGTCCGGCTTTCCTGCAAACCGAACTCCCCTCTGAAAAGAAGGTGTTGATGGTGCGTTACCTGTAAAGTGAGGAAGAGGCAGCAAACAGTAGCCAGGTGGCCATTGGGCTGTATTTCATATCACCATGTCCTCTAAGCCCCACCTTAGGTGTTTCGCTAACTCATCTATCCTTTCCCGACCCTGGCAGGTGGAGAATGTTACCTCCATTCTTCACAGGAAAAAACAGAGGCAGGGGAGTCTGGGATAAGTGGCTTGGCCACTGCATACACGAAAAACTTAGAATTGTAGTTTCAACCTTAGGGTCATAGTGGGACACTTCCAGTTCTTTCTGGGATCTAGCGTGGGGTTCCATGTTGTCAGGGGTTCCCCAAGAAAGAAGAGTTACAGAAAAAAGGGAGGTGCATCAGAGTCTGATTTTTTCTGCTCAGTTTTGTTTGCAATGACCAAACGTGTTCCAAGTCTTAGGCTATGTCTGATAATGTCAAAACAGCAAAGTGAACATGGAAAATGAAGTCAAGTCAGTTACTTGCTTTCGTAAAGATTCAAAAAAAATTCAAAAGGTGAATTCAACCTATTCTTTCTTTGTTAATTCAGTCACATCTACTTATACATATAGACACATGGAATCAGAGTTAAAAGGAGGTAACCAGGCCTTCAAAATAACACTCTACCCAGAAGAGAAATGTGATCTTCAGGGTCCCTAAGTTCAGAAAAAAATCCAGATGATTCTCTGACTCTCAAAGCACTGAAAGTACTATGTCTGGTGATTTTCCCTTGACGCTTTTTTTTTTTTTTTTAAGTTTTTGCCATAGAGCAGGAGTGCTCACTGGAGAGAGGCAGAGAGAGAGAGAGTAAGAAATTACTCCCTAGGAGGCATGGCCATGCTGCAATTCCTTCTCCTCCATTTTCTCTTGGAATTTTCAGGTACACATGCACATGCATTCAGTGTGATTTTCAAGTCTCCAGGTCCGGGACTCAAACCGTGGTCTGTCATGTGGTAGTTTGTGGTGAGAGGGAGTTCCATTCTTACCATCAGTCACTTCGACCTATTTCAGTCCAATTCACAACTTCTTTCTCATGAACGAAACCCCAAGGAACTCCAAAAACCACAGGTTGGGTTGTGGGAGGGTCAAAATTCAATCTGTCAGAACTTTATTTTCAATCCAGAACTCCATTAAGCCAACCCCCTCTCGAAGAACCAATCCACCCTGTTCCCATCCATTTTCCTGTGGGTTTTGCGGCTGCTCATTATACGTGAGGAGCAAGGAGGGCCTGTGTGTAAACATCACGGTTGAACAAGGAGAGTATTTCCTTCCCCCTCTCTCAATCTGTGCTCTTCCCCCTCCCTTCAGTGCTACAATTTCCGCTTGAGACAGACATGTGTTATTTTCAGTTCCACAACTTTCTAGTTCACTGTATCAGGGCACAGGCTTTGCAAATACAAGTACATGTGGGTGTCTGCGTTCAAGCACTGGACTCTCACCATTTTTTTTTTCTTTAATGCAACGTAAGTCAAATGGATTGTCATCACAGTCAAGCAGCATGACAAAGTCCTCCAGCAAAGTCAATGTTTTCCAAGCCCCGACCTCCATCTCACTCCCAAAAGTCTTGCCCCGCACCATCCCAAGGCCCAAATCAGCAAATGCTCAAACTGGGCCCTGTGGGCAAAATCCTTCCGTGATCCTCCTCTGACTCTTACCTGCAGATAAAAGTAAACACACTACCTGGGCTTTGTAAGGACAGATCTTCCACCATGGTACTTATTTTGGTGTAATAAAAACCTAGGACAAGCCTCAGCTTTATGAATCCTCTGATAATAAACGAGATAATTTGCAAATTCAAATGTGTGGGACAGGTTGGCACCCTTTCAGGTAGCAGTGGGTTTAGGCTGAGTGCCAAGCTATGGGACAGGAAGTCCTTTTAATACCCACTCCCTTCCAGGCACTGTCATCTGGAAAAGGTGCTAGGGTGGGGGGAGCATGACTGTGCCCATAGATACAGGGACAGATGTTGGATTTTTTCCCCCCAGATCCTAGAGAATTTGCAGGTGCCCTGGCACACGGAACCAGGGAGAATAAGGCGGATGATAATTAAAACAGGAGCATTCATTTAATGTGCTTCCTAAAAGGCCATGCACCTTATCTTATTTTAGTTTCATAAATAATTATCCCCATCTGGAGCCAGCAGGTAGTGTGGTGGTTGAGGCACTGGACTCCCACGTGGCCAACTGCAGTTTGAGTCCCGACCTGGAGACTTGAACTCATGCCGGGCACATATAAGTGCATGCCCAAAATTCCAGGTAGAGAGTGGAGGTGAGGGGATTGTGGCCCTCCCGAGGGCAGTGATTTCTCACTTTCTGTCTTTCTGTCTCTCCAGTGAGCACATACACCCTATAGCAAAAACCTCTCAAAAAATAGTAAGATTTATTATTTGTAACCCCATCTAACAGACAGAGAAACTGAGACTGAGGCTAGTAAAGCCTCTTGCCAAGATCACTGCGCAAAACCAAGAACCTGCCCGTGTGAGTTCAAGCAAGAGTGTGCCCCCAATATTACCTCCTAACGAAGTATTTGGATCTATCAGGAGCGGCGAGCATTTTATCTAACTTAGTTTAATCTCACAACCCCTGTAAGATAGATATTATCAGCTTTTTACAGGTGGGAGGATAAGACTCAGAGAAATTAAATAACTTTAACTTTGAACCAATTTGGCATTTGAACCAAACTGGTAGAACTCCAAAGCCAACAAACATTTTTCTGTAAAGGACCAGAGAGTAAATAGTTCAGGCTTTTCAACCCAGCCAGTCACTGTCAGGACTGCTCAGCTCTGCCCTTACACTTAAAAGCAGCCATCGGCAGTGTGTAAGTGTGGCTGTGTTCCCATCAGATTTTATTTACATAAACAGACTGACAGATGTGGCCCAAGGGCTGCAGTTGGCTGGCTCTTACTCTAAAGTATTGCAGCAGACATGCCACACCCATGGTCCGGGAGAGGAAATGCTGGGCCCAGAACTGGAGGCACAGACACCAGCCATGGCCTTGGCTCCTCCCGATCTCACCTCCTGTGACTTTTCTCCTTGGCCTTCTCTAACCTAGCCACATGACCTCCCTGCTGCTCTTCACACACATCCTGCCGCCTCAGAGCCTTTGCACATGCTGTTCCCTCCAGAAGCACCTGTCCCTCCCGATTTCTCCATGGTTCAGTCCCTCTCCTTCTGTCCTGAGCTCTACTGTCAACTTCCCAGTTAGGTCTTCCCTGACTATCTCATCAAAAATAGCTACCCATAGGACCAGCAGGTGGTGTGGTGGCTGAGGCTCTGGATAACCACAATGCCAACCATGCTTCGAGTCCCAGATCTGGCAGCTTGCTTTCTCGCTTTCCCTTTCTCTCTCTCTTTGTCTCTCTCTAGTCAAATATATATAGTATATGTTTAAAAAACTGTTCAAAACAATAACAAGTGGAATTAAACAAATAAATAATTAAAAATAAAATAGCCACCCACACTCAGGCCAGCATGTCCTCTTTCTGCCCCCTGCTTTCTTCTTTTCCAAAGCTCTTAACATGTAATAACACTACCATTTTACTAATCTATTTCCCTCATTTTCTGTCTGCACCTCCCGTTACTAGAATATAAGCTCTGGGAGGGTAGGCATTCTTGTTCTATTCGTTTGGGTCACTGCAATATATCCCCAGATCCTAGAATAGTACCTGGCACACAGGGGGTGCCCCGTCAATATTTGTGAACTGATTTAAAAGTAAGGGACTGACAGAACCCATCCTTAGAGTGAGCAGAATAGAGACCGGACACAGCTGCCCTGGAGTTTAGGGCCGTGGCTCGGACTAGAGCCCCTGGGGCATTGGCCAGGATACAGCCAGTGGCTGCCACGTGTCTCCACTGATCATGTACTGCCACCATACAGCGGTAGTAATGGCGACAAAGATAGCTTGGGGACAGCAAGGCTGAGCCAGCATCGCGCCATTCCCACGTCTGGCCTCCTCCAGACTGACGTTCTCCCCTCTGAGTGGTTGCCCAGTACTTCTGAGCCCTTTTAAACTCTTCCCTTCTTCGTTCTCAGCACCATCTTTCTGGAGGGGAGTCATTCACCTGACACCTGTTTGGGGTACAGATGAGTCAGGAGGCGAGCCTGGAGAGTTTCCCAGCAGCTCCCACCAATGCTCCTCCTCCGGGGGTCAGGGAAGCCATGTGGGCCTGTAACCCTATACCTGGTCTCACGAGTGAACTAATTTTCCGTAGGCACCTCATGCTGGGAAACATCCAGCCTGGACTAACCTTTAACATGAGGTGTAATTGAGGGTTAGCATGTCACATGACCCATGAAGCACCAAGGACCAGAGAAAATAAATCCCCCCACGGTGAGCAGTTTTCTACTGTAAAGGTTCCCCCGGCAACGCAGCCCGGTGCCGAGGAAGACCAGGTGGTGAATGCGTAGTGCCCAGGCTCTGGGCAGGATCTGGGCACCTGCCACACATGACCCTCCCAATCCAGAGCAGGTAAGCTGGGCCGGAGCCAAACTGCCAGTCAGGCATTTGGTTTCGTTTGAGAGATGTTTGTTATAGAGCGCCTGCTCTTGCCAGAGAAAGACAGAAAGGGAGAAATCACCCCCCTGGGGGACAGCCATGCCACAATCCTTTCTCCTCCATTCTCCTCTCCTCTCAGGATTTTGGGCACACACACCAACACACCCCACCTGAGTTTCAGGCTGCCGGGTCCAGGACTCAAACCATGGTCGGCCATGTGGGAGTCCAACGCCTTAACCACTGTGCCATCTGCTAGCCCTGGCCAACCAGGCATCTTTACCACTCTCGCTTATGATGTGGTCACTGGCCTCTGAGAACAAAATCCCCCCCTGATGTACTGAGTGCCCTCTACCTGCCTGAGACTGCACCGTTCTTCACACACCATGTCTCCCAGCTCACGGCGACCACCTGTGATCCCCACGACACCGATGTGAAAACTGAGGCTCTTCGGTTCAATAACTGTCCACAGGGTCCGCAACTAGTAAATAACAAAACAAGAATTTTAACAGACTCCAAAGCCCACATGTTTAATCACAATACATAGAACTTTTTTACTTTGGAACCGAACTTGGAGTTTGTGTATATGCACAAGGAATAGGGAATTTTGCTGTGCTATTGTTTAGTCATAACAATAAAACACTCTCTTTCCATCCGTGGTGAACAGAGGTGGTATTCCTTTTCCCATGGCTAAGTGTAAAACTGGAATAGGAGACAGGGAGATTGCTACACCACCCAGGGGTCCCTTTGCCAGCCTCAGGGGACTCCCTGTCCAACCACTGCCCTGCCCCAACTTAGCTCTCCTGAGTGCCCCACATGGCGGTGGTCTCATCCACGCCACCCCACCCCTGAAACACTGCCCTTCCACTTGGAAAGGTAATAGGGGGAATGCAGGGGGCCCTTCAAAGTGTAATGGCAATATTGCAGACCTAGCACCTCCACCTGCAGGTGCATAGATTATTACATAGAGAGAAAGGGAGACTTGGGCTGGCCCAGGAGTGCTGCGATCAAGCACTCTGCGTAGAGAGCTGGATCCCACATGGCTGAACGCAGCTCCAGTTCTGGCCCCAGTGGTTTGAGAAAGATGCCAGGCACAGGTGTATGCACCCCCAAATCATGCTGGGACAGAAAAATAGGGGGAAAATCATGGCACGGCAAGTACCATCAGAGAGTGGCTTCTCTCGCTCTCCCTCGTGCTCTCCCTCTCTTTCTTTCTGTGAATACATACAACCTCTTGCAATAAATAACTAGAGGGAAGCAGAGACTCAAGCAGATATCCATACACCAGTGGTGATAGCAGAACTATTTACAACAGTCAAAAGATGGAAAGAACCCAAATGTTCACAGATGGATGAATAAACAAAGCAAATGTGGTTTGTACACATACGGTGGAATACTATGCAGCCCTTAAAAAGAAGAAGATTCTGGCACAGCCTTTAAGATGGATGAACCTTGACAACATTATGTTAAGTAAAATATGTCAAATGCGAAAAGACAAAGATCACTTGAGTCCACTCATACGAGGTACTTAGAATGAGCAATTCTCTAGAAATGGTGTAGATTAGAGGTTCACAAGGGCTGGGGAAAGGGGCATGAGGAGTTGGTGTTTAATAGACACCCCTTTGGGAAGATGAAAACATGCTGGAGAGAGATAGTCTGAACATATCTGATGCCACTGTCTTGTATATTTAAAAATAGTGAAAAGGGTGAATTTTATTTTACATATATTTTCCCATAACCTGAACAGCACGAAGGGGTAACTTCCCTGTTGGTCAACCTGGGGGAGTTGCTACAGCTGGTAAGGGTGGTCAGAGCAGGGGGAGGGGTTCTAGGACTGCCTGTTCCTCACTGAGCAGCAGGGCAGCCTCTCTGAGCCAAGCTTTGCCCAAAGGCCGGGTCAGGAAGACTTTGGTTACTTCCATCTGAGTACACTACAGGGAGAGAATTAAAGTGACCCGGGGAGAAAGAGACTCTCCTTGTGACTGTAACAATAGATATCCTTCGTTCTCCATTCACTCAGCACTTGGTGAGCGCCTGCAAGGTGCCACCACCGTGCTAAGCACACACAAGAACAGCGGGGCACTCACCCTCACAGCGACCTCTCACGCAGGAACTCTGAGAGCAGGGACTGTGATGTCCATTGTAGACAAGGAGCAGAGAAGGCCTGCAAATCCCCAGGGCCTCACAGCACGTTCATTAGCTAATGACAAAGTCAGGGTTCTAACACAGGCCTGGTCTATATCCAAACCCCATCCACAAACCAGTGTTCCTAGAAAAGAGACAAAAAGCACCCCACCCCAAAATAAAATAAAATAAAATAAAGCCAAGGTAGGGTATCATTGAGTAACTGGAATAACCCCCAGCTCTTTTTTCTTTTTCTTTTTTTTTCTTTTTCTTTTTTTTTTTTTTTTTTGATATCTGTTAATGGACACATGAGCTCCCAGGACTCAAGGAGAGAGCGGGAAAGTGAGAAGTCATCCACGAGGGGCACTGGCACGCTGCAGTCCCTTCTCCTCCACTTTCCTCGTGGGTTCAGGCATGCTCACACTTGCACCTGGTGGGTTTTTCAAGCCACCAGGTCCAGGACTCAAACCAAGGAGTCAGCCATGTGGGACCCAGCACCTTAACCATCACACCACCAGCTGACCCCATAACTCTGCTCCTCTGGCCCTACAGCCCAGCTGTTACCCCAGGCCCAGGTACAAAGAGATGCCCAGGTAGGGGCAGCCCCTGGGTGATGAGCAGAACCCAGCCTCAGCGCCCACCATTAACACCACCACAGTCGTGGTCTCAGGATCGTTTCCCCACGCCACCTACAGGACAGAAGAGCACATTGCACAGGTTCAAATCCAATTTATGTTCCAACTCTAGAGACACAGGGATCCTAAGCCATTTGAGAAACACATCCATGCACTGCCCAGTCCTCTCTGTGTCTCTCCTTAGAGCCCAGTTTAGCCACTGACCAGCTGGGGTACCCAGGCAAGTCCCCAAGCCTCAGTTGGCTCCTGTGAGTACTAAAGTAACAGACCCCAGCACCCCAGCATCGTGCCCAGCAAATGCTCCCACGAGCAGGAAGTCACCAGGTAGAAATGTAGACGGTCCTTCCTCCAGCCTTCCTTTTCAAGAGCCGGTGTTTCTAAATCCAGACCCAGAGGGCTATGCCAGTAGCACCCCACCTTGTCTCGGGATCCCTGGGTGTGCTTTCTTTCACGTCCGCTGGGCAGGCCCTGGGGACATCCAGCCTCCCTCTTCGCCTAGGGTACTTGACTATGAATGATCCCTGGGCACACTTCCCCCACCCTGTCCCTGGAGGCATTTCCAGAGTTGTTTTATGAGCGAGGCTGGGGAAATCTATTAATGAGAGTGGTAATTGTTACCTTTGGGCACCGAAGGCTGATTTACAACAGTTAATGCCTCAGATTCCAAAGGCATAAATTTCAGCTTTTCCACCATTTTGTCTGGACCAAAACAAAGCACAAGGAGATTTCCTATCCAGGGCTACAGATGTTTGGCCACATAGATCATTTTCCTAAGGCAGGGAAGGGAGGGTGGAAGCCGTTTCATTTAATTGACGATACAGCCCCGCCGATGCTCCTTAAGCCATATGCATCTAGACTGGCCCAGAAGCATCTGGAAGATGTCGGTGTCTATTTCCTAAGAGGAAGGAATAGAGCACAGGCAGTGAGACTGGGCACAAGGCAGCTTCTGCCCGCTCCGAACTCTGTCTTAATCGGATCGAGCATCTTAGTCAAGGAAGCGACGGATTCCAAAGCAGTCCCTTCATGTGGTCTCAGGGGCTTGCTGCAGACCTAGGAGGGACATTCGGGTACCTTCTTGAAGTCATTGGGCAAAAAAGGCTTTGAAGAGCATACTGAGGTTACCTTGTCTGGAGGGCGAATGGGGGTCTGCAGAGGCCAGGAGACTGACCATTTTCCTTCCAAATGGGGATCTGAGGGAGTTGGAAACTCAGAAAAGAATTCCATTTTTGGGATTCATCCAGTTAGAGTTTCCAGAAACTCCTATAACGGCTATAAAGACACAGTAATTTATTCCCAAAAGAAAAGAGGAAAAACAGCTACATCATTTCCTAAGACACAAGCAGAAAAACACAACTTCCACTGTCCTCCACCTCCTTGCCCACCGTGAGAACTCCCCTCCCACCTTGGTTCACAGAGGCCCCCATCTCAGGGCAGTAGATGGCCTTGGCATTATGGTCAAGGTCTCCAGCACCACACACAGGTATACGCTGGCCCCCAACCCTCTCTTCCAGTTGCCCCATCAGAGACCCAAGGCTGGGCATAAAGTAACACAGCCCAAGCGCTGCATCTAGTTTCATTACAATTCCAACGAGCCCCTGGGATTCCAATCATTCAACAAATATTTGCTGCGTGTCTGTGGCGTGTAAGGCACAGTACAAACTAGCCTCAAGGAATTTCGGGCCAATTCTTAGGCCAGTTTCAAGCTTGAGACTAGAAACAGCTGATTGCTCTCTCAAATAATGCTTCACGATGTCCAAAGCCAGATCACATTTGATCATCCTAGCAGCCCAATAAAGTATGTATCCTCATCTCTACTTTATACAGGGAGACTATAATGATCAGAGAAGAAAAATGACTTGCCGGGACCAGCAGTTGGCATAATGGCTATGTTGTTGGAATCCCATGTAGTTGACTGCGGTTTGAGTCCCGGACTCAGTGGCTTAAACTTACGCCGGGCACATGTGCGTGTGTGCCCAAGATCCCGAGAGGAGAATGGAGTAGAAGGGGATTGCAGCGTGGCCATTTCCGATTTCTGTCTCTCTGTTTCTGTTTTTCTGGTGAGCACATGTGCCCTATAGAAAAAAAAAAAGAAAGAAAAAAAAAAAAAACTCAAAAGAAAAGAAAAGAAAAGAAAAGAAAAGAAAAGAAAAGAAAAGAAAAGAAAAGAAAAGAAAAGAAAAAAGACTTGTCCAGGCTCCCCAGCAAAGCTAGTACTAGCACCCATGTTTCATGGTCATTAAAAATGACAAAGGGGTCAGTCAGTTAAACTGTCATCCCGGGAGGATGAAGTAGATAGTATTCAACTGCACCTGGACCGTGTCAATTAGGTTCACTCTATTCTTGAAAGGGATCTTTGCAAAAAAAACAAACAAACGAAACTGTATGGAGTTGCATATATGTGTGTGTGATGGAAGGACCCCCTTCCCCTGCCCTGTGGGAACACACTGCAGCTCTGTCGGATTGCATTCTTCATTCTAGCATTGCCCAGAATGTCTGGGCCAGGCAACACGGTAAAGTACTGACCATTTATTTAAAGGCTGGGGATGCTGAGCTCAGAGAAGTGCCAAGGGCCCCCCTAACGGGTCAGAGCAGGCTCTGTGAGCCAGGTCTTGCCATCACTGCCCCGTTCACTGACTAGAATGCTCTTCACTGAGGTAGGAAGAATCAGCTCAGATGAAAACATCCAAATTGCTTCAAAAGTTCTCTTTCTTCCCCTTCTCTCATAGTTTTCCCTCTCTCTGTCTATCCTGAGTGGAAGACCAGAAAGAAGCATCTTGCCCCAGAGCAGCCTCTCCTCACAGAGAGGGAATATTTAAGGACTTCCTTAAAGTGGCACTATGGGAAGAGAAGGGTCTCCTGCTAGAATATCTTGGGCTTCCTCTCCTGGCCCACGCAGGATCCTGAACAGGGACCTCCTGCAGAGGAGGAACCTGGGATAGGGGAGAGAGGCTGGGGGCAAGTTCATGATGTACTCTGCGATCCCTGAATCAGCCTGTCCTGTGGGTGACTAGGAACTTCTCCAAACAAAGGCAACATGACCTTTTTAGCCCTCATGCCCTAAAAGCTCAGATGCAATAAATACAGAGTATGTGTCCACCACACCCATATCCTGCATCCAAGGCAGACCTTGCTAATCAATTACAGTTTTCTTACCCACTGGGGCAGCCAACACTGAGTCAATGGAGTTACCATCCAAGAAGAAATCAATTACTATGTTGACTATGGAAAATCTTGCTTCCTTTAGGGTCTGCCTTCCACCCCTTATTTCAGAGGATTACCTCAACTACTCCCCCTGATTATGATAGGGCTCTCTATCAAGGGGCCACACCTACTTTCTCCAGGAAGGCCAATGGGAGTACTCAATCCCTAGTGTTCGATAGGGAGGACATGTGACCCAAGTTGGCCGATCAGAATCTTTTTCAGGGATTAACATGGGTGAGGGGAAACGAGGGCAGTATCTTTCTGCCTAGGGTGGCTGGCCATGAGGAACCTCGAACCTGGAGCCCCCATTGAGATAGAAGACATACCAAGGAAAACAGAGCAGAGACAAGAGAGAGAAGAAAGAGGCACTGGGCCATAGTTGAAACTCTGGATCTGGTCTACGCCCCCAGTACTCTAGTAACATAGTGCAACAACAGTCAGTAAATGCTGTGGTCCTGGCTGAGGAACCCGGTAACTTCAGCTTTGCCTCTCAGTCTGCCTGGGCTGAAGCAGGCAGGGGCTGGGACTGCTGGGCTGCCCCGTTCATCCTCTCCTACTCTGGGTTCCACAACCTCTAAACGTCCCTCGCAAACTGGTCTCTTCCAGGGCTAGGGCAGGGCTCGCATGGCTCCACTGGACCCTTTTCAATGACTTCATCAACCCCTCCACCCTAGTTGGGCAGCCCCCAGAAACTCCTCAGTGCCTGAGTCTTCTTCACACGCAAAGAGCTGAGAAGTAGGCAAGGAAAAACTAAACCAGGGTGGAGCTGAGTGTTATCTTTAAAGAAATAAAATTCAGGCCTGCAGGTGGGGTAGTGGTTAAGGTGTGGGACTCCCACATGGATGACTATGGTTCAAGTCTCAGATCTGGCAACTTGAAAATCATGCTGAGCACTTACGTGTGCATGCTCGGAATCCCAGAAGGAGAATAGAAAAGAGATTTCTGTGTGGTCATCCCCACCAGAGAGAGATTTCTCACTTTCCCTTTCACTGTCTTTCTCTGACTCTCCAGAAAATACATGCACTTTATGGTAAAAAAAAAAAACTAAAAGAAAAGAAAAAGGAAAAGGAAAAAAAAAGAAAACAAAAAAAGAGAGGAAGAAAGAAAGGAAGGAAAGGAAAAAAGAGAAAGAAAGAAATTCATCATTAGATAGGGGGGGGGAAAGATGGTAAACATAAAGACAGGTAATTCGATGGTGCTGTAGCTTTCGGTACCTGCTGTGGTTGGTCCTGAGCTCAAGGCACCAGTGTGAGAATTGGATGGTGATTAAATCCCGACAGTTTCCTGCCTTTCCAAGATGGCCTGCAAACCAATTTCAGGATGTTGTCACATATCAGGCATCCCCAGGTATCCAAAAGAGCATTTCTCAGTACAATCTTGTTTGAGTGTGGCAGAAAGAGTTAACAGAAAGCATACTGATGAACTGCAAGCATTTCTGAATTCCTTCCCAGAAGAGATGCACACAAACCCATGCTTTGGAAAGAGTACTGCTTTTAATCTAGGTCTTCCTATAGCCAAAAGGAATGAGATCCCCTCTCGTACAAGTGTGAGAGACGATTGGAAATCCACCTCTAAGACCCTGAGTTAGCCAGGGATATAAACACAAATCCTAAAAGGGCAGAAGAGGTATTTATAGGCTCACTTAGCTGCTAATTTTGGTGCACGTCAAGCATGGCTAAATCCAGGTATACAAACAATGTCATAAGACCCTGTCTTTCTCTGTCTCTAAACTTGTGTTTCATTTCTCTTCGCTTCTTTTTCAGACAGGCTCCCCCAGGTGCCTGCTAATAGTTTCAGGCTTACATACCACCAACCTCTAGCAGCAAAAATGTGTCTCATTCCAAACAGCACCAAGAAAAATCCCTGGATTCAGCCTCCTCAGATCGGCTTGTGTCTCTTGCCCCATTCCTGAGCCATCCACCATGCCTGGGGGACAGTGGATTGCTCTGGATTGGGGAGTGATGTCGACCACCACCACCCCAAACCTAATGGATTAGGAATAAAAATGGACAATTTTCTCATCTTCTCCGAGAATGGGGTGGGGGAGGAGCTGTCATTTCCCAAAGAAAACAAAATAGAGCCTAGAGCCTATTTTAAAAATAAATAATAAGGGACCAGAAGATGGTGTAATGGTTACGTCAGCAGACTCCCACATAGTTGACCGTGATTCGAGTCCCGGACCTGGTGGCTTAAAACTCACTCTGGGTGTGTGTGCATCCATGCCCAGGATCCCAAGCGAAGAATGGAAAAGAAAGATATTGAGGCATGGTCATCTCCCCAGGGGGTGATAGATATTGATGCAAGGCCATCTCCCCAGGGGGTAATTTCTCATTTTCTGCCTCTCTGTCTCTCACTGTCTCTCCACCAAGCGCACACACACTATAGCAAACATCTCTCTCAAAAAATAATAAGAAGAAGAATATCATCTACCATGCGCGAGATCTGTGATTAGCAGGGCTTCCTGACCAGCACGCTCCTTTTCACCCTCTACGTGATGTAATGCCCACTGATCCTTTCTGCATCCCTAACACGCGATCTTCCGGGCACCGATACACAGGCACCAAATGGATGCACCTGAACCCAGTCACATTGCTATAAATCCAGACACACACACGCATCCAAAGGTTTACACAGAGGAGGCGGACTTTGCCCCCAAAAGAAATCGAAACTTCTGGAGTCACAGGGTATCTCGGTCCTCTACCAGGAGTCCCCTGACCTCCGAGACAGAATGAACTCCAATGCTCTGCCTTATTTCCCTTCTTGGCAAAAGGAAGAAACCCTATAACCCAACCATCCTCCCCTTTCAACATCAGGCATATTCCAAGAACTTACAGGTCACAACTCACTTCACAGAGTCTTTATTCAGCAGAGGGAGTCACTTGGCCTTCTCAGCTGTCCAAACCTCTGCCTACTCTGAGGTGTCTCCTCTTCAGAGGTTCCAGAGGCAAATCCCCTCCATTCTCAGCTCAGTATGTGCCATCAGTCCACCTGGTTAAAGCCAGGAAGTCAGCCAACATGACAGGAGGAACGGGCATGATGCTTAAGGCTGCACCCAGAGACATATGCTAATTGGTAGAGGGCTAGGCCCTTTCGTGTCACTGCTTTGGGCAAAGCCATGTCTAAATACTTGGCAATTCGGGACAGACAAAATGGCTCCCCCCCACCACCCCCCATACAGAAAAAGTGTACAACTACCCCCTTGCCAGGTTCTAGAAAAGTACCTGCCTTCGGTATCACTGGACAGCTGGGTTGGCTCCATGGCCTGGTGGTTAAGGCAGCCGAATCTATCATGGCCAATCACACAGTTCAAATCCTGGCCCCAGTGGCTCGAAAAACACATAAGATGCATATGCATGTGTGCCCCAAATCCCAACAGGATGGAGAAATGGAGGAGAAGAGATTGCAGCATGACCATGCCCTGCTGAGGGGTGCTTTCTCCCTTTCTGCCTCTTTGTCTCTGTCTCTGTGAGCATGTGCCTCCTGGCGCCATTTTTTCTTTGTTTTTTGTTTTGTTTTTAACTGGGAAGGCCAGAAAAAGAAGGGCAATAAATTCACAGGTGGGCAAGGCAATGAGTCCAAACACCCTTCTGGAAGTGGCAATCTCAGAAAAGGCACTTGGCGGGACCAGTAGATGGTGTAATGGCTAGGTCGCTGGACTCCTATACAGTCAATTGCAGTTCGAGTTCTGGACCTAATGGCTTAAACTCACGCCAAGCGCATGTGCGTGCATGCCCAAGATCCCAAGAGGAGAATGGAGGAGAAGGGATGGCCATGTGGCCATCCCCCGCCCCGGGGGGAGGGGGGTTCGTGATTTCTCACTTTCTGTCTCTCTGTCTCTCTCTGTCTTTCCAGCAAGTGCATGTGCCCTATAGCAAAAGCCTCTAAAAAAAAAAAATAAAATAAAAGAGGGAGAGAAAAAGAAAAAGAAAAAGAAAGAGAGAAAGGAAAGGAAGAGAAAAGAAAAGAAAAGAGAAAAGAAAAGAAAAGAAAAGAAAAGAAAAGAAAAAAGAAAAGAAAAGAAAAAAGAGAAAAGAAAAGAAAAACGAGAAAAGAAAAGAGAAAGAAAAGGCACCTGGCCCAGGAGCGTCCCACCAAACTGTGAGCACTGCAGCCCAGCAGGTCCTTGTGGGATCCTCATGAGAATTCAGGGCTGGCTAACAGGACAGGGCAAAGTAGGGTGTCCTGAAAGCAGGGTGGTCTGAAAGCAGGCAGAACTGCTGGGGAACACCGAAAGAAGGAAGACCCTATGGGGAAAACCTCTGTCACACTGCCCTCAATGACAACTGCCACTCACTAGTGCCCCCCGTGTGCCAGGCTTGCTCTACGACATGACGGTTAGGGCTACCACTGTCTCCCTCCTCCTCCCCATTTCACCAAGAGGAAAACGCAGGTTCGGAGAGGTCCTGGACGTGCTCCAGGGCACACAGCTAGTTGGCAGCAGATGCCGAGCGTGGTGAGGGCGGTGCCATCCGCTGCACAGGCTGCCTTTCCAAAAGGCTTCTCTCCCGGTTACCTTGGCGTTAGCTGTCTCCGAGGACCGGACCATTATTTGTGACCTGGGATTGCTAAGGGCCTCAAAGGTTAGAAGTTCTGCTCTTTTAATTACACATCCACCTGACAAAAGTCACCTTAATGAGGAAGGTTCTCCTAAAGGAAACGCAGCCAGCAGGATTGGGCCACATTGTCCAACCGGGTGAGTTTTTTTCTGGGCAATCAGCCTTCCAGACTTTCTCCTGCATCTCTTCCTTCCTTCTCCCCAGCTCAGCTCTTTGTCCCTGACCCCTGGACAACCCAATGTCTCCCAGCTGCACCCTGCAGCTGCCACGCCCAGTCCACAGTCTGTCCTCCACTTCCGCAGTAGGCCACGGGGCCGCCTCTGTGCTCCACTGCCCACAGCAATGACAGACGCCCTCAGCCTGGCATGCAGGGCCAGCGCAGTGCAGCCCAGCTTTCTGTTCCACCCCACTTCCCTCTGCTATGCAATAGTGCTCCCACTCGGCCTCACTGCCTCCTGAACACCCAGTACATCGGGCCTTGCCTGAAGCATGCACTAACAGTGAGGCCTAGAAAGAGGGCCGTGGGCAGCAACTTTCTGCACACAGGGCGCACTCCCTCCTAGCTGTCATCGGTCTTCAGAACGTCTCACCTCAGAGGACAGCACAGACTTGGCTACTTTGGGGGGTGTCCAAGAGGTTGAGGAGGCAGTCCTGAAGCACAAAGGGAAACAGAGGCACAGGTGGAGCAACTTCCTGAGTCTGTCCTGATATGAATGTGCTGGGGTAAAAATAAGCTTTAGGGGTGATGTCCCCATACCTAAGAAGAGACGTTCAGTGAGATCGTCCACTTCCCCCTCTTCTCCATCCCTCTCAGAGTTCGTGCTTCTGAGATTACTCACCACGCCAGTCAGGAATAGCACCTCCTAACATTCCCAAAGCAGCTTGGGAGTCAGTCAAAGGCCCTCCCTGCCAGTGTCACAGCAAAGATGAGAAGGCAATGACTGTAACTGGCATCAGCATGAAGCAATGAGGCTCCACCCAGAGCCCAAGAGGACCCACCTGGGATCATCCAGGAGGAGCTGATTTGCACACGCCCCTCCAAGCTTCCTGAGGTTGCTGTGAGCGCCTGGAAGGACCTGGCCCACTGGCTCCCAGCCCCTGGGGAAGCCAAAGGTGCTGCCTGCTGGCTCTTTCCTCAGCTGTGCAGGGCATAGCTGAGTGGTAGTATCCAGACAAGAGAAAGGAAACCCCTGTGTTACCGGGCCAGGGGAATGCAGAGGAGTGGTAGCACAGGATCACCCCCTCAGGTGCCCGAGGAGCCAGACTGGAGTCACACAACACCTGCAAGCACTTACATGAGTTATTCTTGGCCCATGGCCACCTCCCCAGAAAGCATGCCCTTCACACCTATGCCCTTCCAGCCAAATCAGCTCCCCTGGCACCAATGCTAGCCTCTTGTGCCCTTCAGGCAGTGCCCTCAACCACACCTCTGCCTCCTCCAACTCCAGAGCCACTCTGTCCCTTTCCTCACCTACTTGAAGCCTCTCTTCAGCTGACAAGGCCTGCTGCAAGCCCAGCTCCTCTGTGGAGCCCACCGTCCTATCCCACCTCTCCCCAAGAGCTCTTCTTTGCCCAAATACCTATCATGACAGCTGATGCTGAAGCTGTCGGAAAAATGCTCCTTCCCTATGGAGAAACTCTCATCTGGGTATAAAAGACATGCATAAGCTTTGTTTATGACTATGAAAAATAGAAAATGACCTACATATGCCTCAGTAGGGAACTGCTCTATGAAATGGGAGTATTCACGCAGTGGAATACTATATGGCAGTTGAAAGAAATTAATCAGGTATATACGGCATATGGGATGGTAATTGATATAAAACACACATAAGGCAAGGCTATGTAAGTGGATATATTAGTAAATTTACATACAAGCGTGGTTTAAGGGTCGAGATGAATACCCACAGAAATGTAACTGGGCTTCCCTCTGCAGAGGTCACAACAGGAGCAGGCCAGGGCGTGAAGGGTCAACAGATTTTAGGTTGCTCTTTTAATGCTCTCACTTTTTAAAAGGGACATGCATTTATTGAGCAACCAATCATTTTTTTAAATATTGTCTGGAGACTCCCATCTCTCACTTCAACCAGAAAAACTGCGTTTAGATTTTACTTGTCTTACCCCTCATTGGGGGGCAGGGCGGGGGTGGGGAGAGGAGTTCAAAGTTGCACTGATTTTAATTTTTTTTTTAAGGTTTTTGCTTTAGAGTGCATGTGCTTGCCAGAAAGACAGAGAGAGACAGGAAATGAGAAATCACCCCCCTCCCAGGAGAATGGCAATGCCACAACCCCTTCTCCTTCATTCTCCTCTCAGGATCTTGGGCACGCATGCACACGCACCCAGCGTGAGTTTAAGCCACCAGGTCCAGGACTCAAACTGCAGTAGACTACATGGGAGTCCAACGACATAGCCATTATGCCAACTGCTGGTCCCTGATTTTTTTTTTTTTTTCAATTTGCTAAATGATGAGTGCTTTCACCCAGCAATCCCTCCTCTTTCATTTCTCCTCTTGGGATTTTGGGCACACATGCACATGCTTGCTATATGTTTTTCAAGCTTCCAAGTCCAGGATTAAAATCACACCGTCGGCCCTGTGGAACCCAGATGCCTTAACCAGCACACCACTGGCAGGCTCCAGGTTGCATTGATTTTTGGAAAAGACTTCCCTGAGCTTTCCTCACTGTTCCTCCTTCTAAGACCCATGCCATTCAATATCTAGCTCATGAGCACCATGGTCCTTCTCCCGCCAGCCTGGAAGCCTACGAGTCAGGGACCAAGCCTCATGCCCTCCTAGTGATGCCCTGCAGTTACCTCATCTCACCTCTCACTGGCAAGGAAGACAGCCTTGCCTCAGGGAAACCCTGCAGAGATGGGAGTGGGTGGCTCTCATCCACAGCCACAGCATTTGCCCTAGCCAGGAGGGGTCAAAAAATAAATAAATACCAGCCCACACCATAGGGAGCCCAAGAGTTGCAGGCTCCACCCCATTGACATGGATGGCCATTAGGCCAGAGCAAAGCCTAAGCAGTAGAGTCTGACAAGCCTGAGCTCAATGGAGGAAGGACCTCGGTAACAACAGCTGGCCAGCCACCAGCTAGGTCATTTCCCTTGAATCCTTTGGCTGGGATGGAGGAATGGAGAGAGAGGTGGGAGGAAATGGAGAGAAGGCTCTGTTGCCTCCCGGCATGAACCCATTAGGCCCAGAATGGAGTCTTATACATACAAGGCCGTCAGTAACTGTGGAGTGATTCAAATTTTACCTATCATAAAAGGAACCTCACCCGGAGAACCTGGCGTTCTTTGATACTGGTCTATAATCACAAAGAGAAGAGAGTACCAAATGTCCATCTGACTGACATTTCTGACATTGCGACCCCATATCCACCCTATTCTCACCACCCCTTCTCCTACTGTGGTTCACGTCAGAGCCCACCATGTTGCTGAGTTGGAAGCCAAAGTCTGTGTACACATGGTCATCATGTCAGCCTCCTCCCCCACCCCAACCTCCTCCATGTTCAACCCTGCTGGGATTTCAAGGCCTGCCACCAGCTGTGTTTTTTGAACACACACCTCAGAGACTTCCAGGTCTCTTGAGGGAGACCACTGTTCAACCACCTTAGAATATAGATCATTAAAATTGTGTACGTGATGATGGGTCACCAGGGAGCCAAAAGATGCTACTATAATTTGGATTTGAACTCTGAAATGGATTATGCAGGATATAGAAGGTGTAAGGAAGATTAACACAACTCCAGAATTAATTATTATTTTTTTTTTAAACTTAGGAAAAGTATTTTCTTTGCAATGTGGGGCTTGTTGGTTAGGGTGAAAAGTTTCCTCTCCACCTACTGGGACCACCAAGAAACAGGGAAGGCAATTAGATGCCTGTGCCAGTGGGTGTTCTGAAAAGAAGTATCAGGAGCCAGAAAGAAAATCTAATTGAGCCTCACCTTTCTTATTGTTTCCTTTTTTTTTTTTTCATTTCCATGGCACATTTTTGGGTCTATGGCACATTTGCTTGTTGAACCATTGAGTGTGAAGCTTACCAATTGCATCCCAACTTTCGTTTGAACCAATGAGTGTGTGAAAATATTTCTTTTCATTTCTCTTTTGGTGCGTGCACCAGACTGTTCCCAATCCAACCTAATCCAGTTTCTCGTATTTTACCAGTGTTGAACCTGAGTCCAAGAGAGGTGATCTACCCAAAGGCTCACAAAAAATTCAACGGCAGGGCCTCTGCTCTTGCTGGAGTCATTACTTTCTACCATATACTCAGAGAGATGGGAAGCTGATTTCCAAACTACCTGTCGCTCCCTTCCATATTTTCCATGAGCAGATGTCTGTTTACAAGCAAAACGCAACAGTCTAAATACTGTTGTCTTTGCCACCATTTTCTCAAGTGTACCAAAGTTGCTCACTTTAAAGCATAGGCTAAAGATAATCCCAAATAATTTTTCATTAAAGAGCATCATTTACAATGTATAATTTTGTAAGTCTAACAGCGATTAGCTACATTAGGGATTTTGGTGACACACGTCACAATTAAGTGTTGTCTGTGTTGAGCCAATTAAGGGTTAACAGGCTGCAAATACCATCTTTGCACATTTTTGCTTAATGAATTCGTAGTGGGAAACTATTCTCATTAGGTTAATTTGTCAACACAATCAAGTTACATCACCATGCTTTTTCTCTGAGCTCACAAACCGAAGTGCCTTTTGTACCAGGGTGCACGTCTTTTGCATTCGATTATAGCTAGTGGAATAAAACACGTTTTCATGAAAAGGAAGGAAGTTGATAGAAGATTTTCAGCTCTTGGTCTTAATTCTCACCTTCTAGACATAGGCATGTTTGTGTCGTTTTATCGAGCTCTCTGGGGCTTTCTGTCTGTATTTCCCTAGTAGGTTGTCATGCCAGAGAGTAAAACACGCATCTGTGTACTTGTAGAGGGAGGGCTTCAGCCCCTAAGTTGGGTGTGATGGCCACAGGGAAAACCAGTCTTCTCCCTGAACTCACTCAGCAAGAGAAAGCTGCTGGAAACTTGAAAATACACCCGGCCTCCCTCCAAAAGACTTCCTCTTCCTTCTAATAAGGTTGCCTATCTTCTTGGCAGAAGAGAAAACATGCACTCTTGCTCTGACACTGTCTACACACTAATTAGTCTATTTAATGGGCGAATAAACAGCCATCATATTGTCAAGCCTCTCCTAGAACAAGAAACTACGTTCTCCACCCAGACATTTGGGTACCACATTGCTATGGTCTTAAATGTATCCGAAGCAAATGTTTGTGTTGTTTTCCGTAGCAAAGAGAGGACAAATAACCCACATGTCCGACTCGTGAGGAACTGCAAGGTAAAGCCATTTCATGAATAGTGTCTTTCAAAATGATGGCAGGACTTGAGACTATATTGATGGATGTGGAAACATGTCTGTAGCGTGACGGTAATTGACAAAAACACATTTCAAAATACTATGTGTGGGAACCAGCAGTTAGCGTAATGGCTATGTCGCTGGACTCCCACGTAGTCGACCACGGTTTGCGTCCCGGACCTGGTGGCTTAAAACTCACGCTGGGCACATGTGCGTGCATGCCCAAGATCCCGAGAGGAGAATGGAGGAGAAGGAATTGTGGTGTGGCCATACTCCCAGGGGGTGATTTCTCACTTTCCGTTTCTCCGTCTCTCTCTATCATTACGCCAACTGCTGGTCTCAATAACATGCATTTTTAATGTGTGTATGTGTTTACATGTAGTAGAAATATTCTAGAACAACAAACTCAACTCTGATAGCAGGGGTTATCTTTCAGAAGTAGGCTTACATGTCATTTTAACTTTCTATTTTCCTGTATTGTCTGATTCTTTATGATGAGTATACACAAGGGGTCTTCAAAAAGTGGTAGAGATGAGTATTATGCAAAACTATGCATGGATTAAAAAAATTTTACACAAAAATAAATTCATACTTTAATTGTATTTTTTCACAAACTTTTTGAAGCCCCCCTCAGATTTCTTTACTGATTGGAACAAAGCTATTTTTATTTGGGAAGGAAATAAGCCCATGAATCTCAGTGACTTGGGAGTCAGTGTGAGCAGAAGAATTCACACACCCTAAGATAATAAGATACTAAGAATAAAGAAAAGAAACAGAACTATAACACCCTTTTTTTCATCTGTGAGATTTATTTTGATGAATGGTCCTCCTACCCAAAATAACAAGTTTGGGTGGAAGGGATTTGATCTGGGCTAGCATCTGGTCTTACTTTATAACAAATTAGACTTCTCAGAAAGAGACCAGTGCACAACAAACTAGAGAAAATGACATGAAGTGAAAAACCCATTTGAAAGGACATCACTCCATTCATTCCACAAGCAGTCAGAGAACCCACCACTGCAGAGCTCCCTGCTTGGGTCTGAGGTCAGGAAGATGGATCTGACAGTCCCTATCCCCAGCTAGTTCTCAGCCTCATCCAAGGGACCCTTAAGCAAAGCGAGAATTTCTGTAAGTGTGGAAGGGGCTCCGTAGGAGCAAGGTTAGCGTGGAGTACCAAGGGAACACGACCTCGATGGGCCCAGCCTAGACTGCTGCAGGAGGAGTGCACAAGTGAGACCAGAAAAACCAAAGCAAAGTTAGCGTGGAGTACCAAGGGAACACGACCTTGATGGGCCCAGCCTAGACTGCTGCAGGAGTGAGACCAGAAAAACCAAAGCTGGCCAAGCAAAGTGTGGGGAAGAGAGACTGGCACACGGTCCTCCCCTAAGGATGTAGCTGCAACATTTCCTACCACAATAGACTTTGCCAGTGCTGTGCTGAACTGAAGCTGGGGCAGTGGCGGGGTCACCGCATACCAAGGGGGGTGGGTGAGGTGACAGAGGACTTTCTTGTGACAACGGATGGAGAGGGCTGAGATACAGGTCGGGCTGTGCCCTCTGTAAGACCTGCCCAGGAAATTGTTCTCTCACGCAAATCCCTGCCCTCAGCCCTTTTGTCTGTGTGCATCTCCCCCTAGTCACAGTAAAGCGCAGGGAAATGCCAGCATCTGGACTTCCCAGTCTGGATTCTGTTTAAACAGGAGGTGGCTGTGCATGGCTAGTGACTACACGGGGCTTCCCTGATCCCCTAAGTGACCCATGGCATGCTGAAGCTGATCTGTGGCCTGTTTTATTCACAGTTCATAAAAGCTGAGCCTGTGCAGACCAGAACCCCCTGAGTTATCAGCATCTGACTGGAAAGCAGTCTCTTCCTGTTGGTCCCAGGAATGCAAAACATAATAATAATCGCTGTGATTTCTTTTCTTTTTTCTTTTTTTCTTTTTTTGTTAGGTTTTTGCCATAGTGCACATGTGCACCAGAGAGAGACGAAGAGAGGGAAAATGAGAAATCACCCCTCCCCCCCAGGGGAGATGGCCATGCCACAATCCCTTCTCCTCCACTCTCCTCCTGGGATTTTGGGCAAACGTGCACATGTGCTCAGAGAGATTTTCAAGCCACCAGGTCCAGGACTCAAATTGTAGTTGGCCATGTGGGAGTCCAGCACCCCAACCACCACACTATCATAAATCTAAAAGTTGCCATTTTATAGGCTAGAAAACTAAAGGTTAAAAAGGTTGGGTCACTTCACCTTCACATGTGCAAGATTTGAACCCAGACCCTCTAACATCAAAACGATGATGCTGCTCCAGCCCATCACTGACCTTCACTCACTCACCCCTCTCCTCTGACAGGTGGCTGTGCCTGAGGAACAGAGGATGCCCTTTTCAGAGTTCACAAAGGTGCCCTGCTCATGCCACGTTGTGTGCCCTCAGGGCTGTGTCTAGCCAGCCAGCACACGCCTTTTCTTATACAAAGGTTTCATTTCAGGTTAATACTGTGTGCATGTGCGAGTTGCTGTCCATTTGGCCACACCGCACTCAGCGTCTACTCTCCACTGTTACCTGTGCTGCTCTGAGTCACTACAAATGGACCCCTTTTTGATGGCTAGGGTGGGCCAATGGGTATCCCATTTGAGGTCCTAAGTCTGCGTCTTCCAC